>NC_069127.1:35026446-35031446 GCF_026914265.1 Mya arenaria | reverse complement strand
GATTTCCACTTCCTGCGCTATAATGCGCGGCGTTGTGTCCTGAGTTGTCCAATACATTTAGTAAGAACGGGTATTTCCGACAAATATGGTTGACCAGTTCTAGATGGGCATCAAACGACGCTAAATGAAGTATCGTGCTCCCTGAAACAGTCTGAGACATCGGATTGCTTCCTCTGGCTATAAGATCTTCGAGAACGTTCACAAATCCTCCTCTGGCAGCATAATGCAAAGCCTGTGCAGCATTGACATCTTCCATCAATAACATGTCTGGAAACATGTCACACATTTTTTGTATGATTAACCGCTTTCCGTTGTAAGCTGCAATGTGAAGATATGTTTGCCCCTCCTCGGTGGTCGGCATCATTTTGTTAGGCATTACTTCAATAAACTTGAGTAGAATATCTATATGACCTTCTTGAGCCGCAAAGTGGCTAGGCAGATAGGATCGCTTGTTTTTAACGAGAGCCATATTAGGTTGAAATGAGAGAATAAACTCTACCATTTTAGCTTTTCCTGCAAATGCTGCTTCATGGAGAAGTGTACTACCGTCTTTAGCGACACCGAGGTAGTCCGCTCCGGAAGCTTCCAAAAACTTCAAGATGTCTACGAAGCCTCCAAGAGATGCGGCATGGCAGCATGTGTATCCATTGTTGCTCCGCGTTAATACGAGATTCTTAAAGTTTCTGCACAAGTATTGGACGTTCTCTATATTACCATAATAGCATGCTTCATGGAGCAAAGTGCAGCCATCGGCGCTAACGACGTACGGATCAATGAAGTTTTCCACTAGGTATGATAGTACATCAACACTGCCACCAGCAGATGCATCATGCGCTGGTGAATTCCCATCTCTGTCAATTGCCTGAGCCATATTCGGATATTTAATACACAAGTATTGCACTAACTCTACATGACCACTAAAAGCAGCCAAATGTACAAAACTTCTTCCGTCGACTGTGCGCTCATTTGGATCGACCCCTTGGCTCAGAAAGAAAGATAAAGTTTCTATATTTCCTTTTCTAGCCGCTATCTGTTGTGGCATAAAGGACTCGTCGTTTTTAAGATTTTGCAGGTTTTCATATTTATCCCAAATGAATCGGAGAATGCTCGTGTGACCATTTGCAGCAGCGAGGTGGAACATTGTGTTTCCGCCGTCTACCTTTATTGTTGGATCAGCACCCATCGATACAAGAAGCTGAAAAGTGTCTAAATGCCCTTCACGAACAGCATAATGTGCGCAACTCATCCCAAAGTTGTTTGTATATCCTATCAGAGTTGGATATTTTGAGCAGATATATCTCACAAGGCTGGTCTTTCCGAACATCGAAGCTACATCAAGAATAGTATTCCCGTCGCTTGTTTGTACTTTCATATCAAAACCATTTTGTTCCAACAACTGCAGTATGTCAGTTTCACCACTCTTTGAAGCTATATGAATGAGTGCTTCCCCTGCTTGATCTTTTCGTCTTTTCAATCCTGACAAAATATCGGCATCCGTCTTCTCTATTAAGTACTTTGCAATTTCAACTTTTCCCATTCTACATGCTATTTTCATAAGATCAGTAGTTGATGGATATAAAGCAAATACTGGATTGCAAACTAAATCAATCAGTTCGATGCTCCCGCTTGCAACGGCAGACATCACTACTTGTTTATGTCCTTCAGTGCAAAATTTGAGAAATGCAGTAAATTCTATGTTCGCTTTAATCTCCAACGCACTGGAAACAAGATCTGCCACACCGTCTACGAGCATTGACGAGATATTTCCTTTCATCTTCTTCAATGATTCGCCCAACCTATGTATAACGCTCAAGTGATCTGCCCATAGTAGGTGCGAAGCAAATACCATGCCGTTTTCATCTGGTACCATGCAAATTTCCAAACTGATCTTTTCGAGAAAAAGATCGAAAAACAACTGCTGGTCCCAAACATCTAAACAAGCGATTTGCTCGAAATGCATTGGCTTAGTTTTTATTGCTTTTTGTATGACATCTACGAATGTTCTGCACATTGGTTTTGTAACAGTCTTCTTGAATTTTCCTTCATCTAAATCTGTGCAAAATGTCTCTTCACTGTCTTCTATGACTAATGGAATTTCTAGGAAAGCACTGACAGGCAGTATTTCAAAAATGGATGAAAAATCATTGTCCAGCAGGGTATAGAGAATTGCAAGGAATATAATCCTGTGAGAAAACTGCAGACAGTTTTCCTCATCTTCAACAATAAAATTCATGTCTTTCATCAATTGGACAGAATTCGAAACTTCAATATAGGAACACTTCAGTGGTTTGTACATTTGAAGAAGCGTCATAAAATGTTTCTTGTCGACATTGCTAAGACCTGAGGCAGGGTAGTGTCTGTCCATGATCAGTATTAGAACCAGCAGTACATAACTCGAGAAATTATCTTCTTTTAATGTATTTATCTTCTCAACAATATACTGAAACGGATCTGCGAAGAAATTACTGAGGTTTTCCATTTTTGCACACTGAGAGAGACTACACATCAGTGGAAATCCAATCTGACATTGGTGGCCATTAAGTTGCTGAGCTATGTCAACCGAATGGTGCTTAATGTTTGGCATGTACAAGTATAACAGATCCATTTTCTCTTTGTCTGTCAGCTTGTATTCGTTAGAATCGAAATCAACGCGGTATTTGTCTGATTGAATGAAAGACTGAATATTTCTGTTCGAATCGTCCCGTAGCACTTCTAGTATATCGTTTTCAGATGTCAAAACTAGAGTTATTCTTTTCTTGTTAATCATTTCTGTAGTGCTCTTCAGAATGTCTTTAAACTGGTTCACACGTATTTTGTTCAGTTTTCCAGTCCCGAAGCAGTCGTCAACCAGAACAACGGCGTGCACTGATGTATCTTGTAACAATTTTATATATTGTAGATTTTCAAATATTAGTGGAACGGTGTCGTGATCTGGATCAGTTAGAGTAGTGAGCAAATCAAGAGCGGTATGAGTTTTACCGCTACCCGGTTTTCCACTCAGAATTACAATATTGTGCGCCTTTGCGATTTGAACAGCGGAACGAAGAGCTCTCGATCCATTGTCGTCTTTTTCTGCCGACGAGTGACAGACATGATGTAAATGTAGCTTTTTCTTTGTAGAGTCTGGCAATAAAAATGATCATTTAAACAGCAGGCGTATACTATGTTTTTGTCGCGAAATGAGCCATGCTAAATGTAGGCAACGAATGTATGAACATAAAACACTGTTTTTTCATGAAACCAGAGGAATTATTTATTTATAGGATATTTAACTTAACTTTGTGTTTCAATAACAAAATAATGCACGACAATCTGTAACACAATGGATGAACGCAGTCTATGAATACGTACGCGCAATACCCCTTATCATCTTAACATGAGCTTTGTTTTGTGTGACACCTGGAATAATAAAAATGCATTATGTGGTATTTGTTTATATAATTATATCGTAATTCTTAAAATAAAAGATGGGTATACTATATCGCTATATTAGATGTCTTATTTAGAGCGCGAAATATCTGAAAGTCTCCAATACATATTCTAAATGATATTTTGATACACCCAGCGGTTTTTGCTCATACAGTCGAACCCCGGGCCGTTGACTGAACTGCAAAGGACCGGCGAAGATTCCTCGAGACTCGAAAAAATCGAGCCAATCGGGAAAGTTAACCTTCAGCATAAAGAAATTGATACTTTACATCTAGTTCGAGTCAACGAGGAATTCGAGCCAAGTGAGTTCGAGCCAACGGGGCTTAACTCTAGAATACAAAGTGCACGTCTTAAGGTCTTACTTGATAATACTTTCTCCGACTTGTCTGTTGTTTCCTCAATAACCTCCATCCGAGATCCCTGTTGAATTCTCGCACTCTCTGGAAAATAACTATAAGATGTATTTACCATTTTTGTTCATGCTTCAACTTTATATGGCCACCCATATCTTTACTCGTAAGAGTATGTCAAAAAAAATCCTTCGCACCTATAGTGGACATACATGCAGTTTAAATGATATCATACATGTATTTGTAAAGAATAACGTGGACGTTAATTATTTTTCATCTGTGGAGTTGCTTTTCATAAAAGACCTAACATACATTTTGTGCATGATGAAATGAAGCTATTCATAATAAAACAGACAGATTGCCAATAAACCATATGTTTCCACTTTCTATGAATTCTAGGTCTGTTGATACTGATATTCATATTTGGAAAAGACAGAATGTGGTTTATACTGCCGTCTAATCTAAGCTATATGATACCAACCTCTGGACAGTGACCTTCGTGTTGTGTGTACGTCATCTACCGGGCTCGACATCCGGAGCGGAGTACTGGCCGGTCGCGTCCTCAGTCTTGCTGTACCTAAAACATCAAGCTTTTATCACCACATGCTATTCAAAATGATCAGGATTGATTCCGTTTCCTATGTAAATACGTTAATTCCTGATATATCCAGGAAAATTGAGGCAACTGAACCAGAGTCTTCTTTGATAAAAGATGTGCAAAAAAACATGAACACCCAGAAACACACACGGATTGAGATTGACTGTTTTTAAGTACATAAAAACATATGCTGGTGAACTCGTTTCTGTGTATAACTGTTCGCATGTGGACACTGCTTGTTTTAAACGCTTCTGTTGTATACTGGTATTGCCATGTGTATGTTGTCAACAGTCAGACCAAGTTCTAAAACATAATGAGTTTGTGATTCGGGCTCAGAAAAGTGAAATCTTAATTGTTTCAAAATATCTAGAATATAACTAATATTGACAAAAGTCGTATGCCTGCTTGTAAAATATATTTACTTGTTACAGATACCACACAGTGAATCCTCTTTGCATCTGTAAAAGCATGTTTACAACCAAAACAAGGCGTTTCTGAGCTGCCGAATCAGAGTCCGAAAATCAGACTCAAGCCATTAGTTAATATGGGCCATGAAATTTAATTAACGGTAAAATGAGACTTACCCCTGCCTACTAGCACGCTCCGCTTGGTTGGCCGCGGGC
>NC_069127.1:34828946-35021446 GCF_026914265.1 Mya arenaria | reverse complement strand
ATAGCTCGGCCTCCTCCGACAAAGCTTCGAGATAGACCTCTTTATACAATCGTAACAACTCGGCCATGGCCGAAATGTTCCGAGCGATTTAAAACTGTGCCCTATGGCCTTGCAGGTGCCATTCATGTATATATCGTTATGTTTTGACAGAATGAAATGAAAAAAAGCCGTCAAACTCATAATTATAAGTTGGATATTTATTTTTTTGTGTACAGAACTAATATAAAATAACATTATCTGGTAATATTTCTTGTTTTTATAATATTTTATAGACGCTATATGCTTTAACCCGGAATCCTGATCGGAACAACTACCCACTTTTGATACTAAACAATTTGTACGTGAAGGATTTGCCATATTTAAAATCTAAAAAAAATCTGTCAACGTACAATTATTTGGACTAGGGATGTGCCTAACCAAGGGTCCCTGGGGTGTGGGGCATTTGGCAGGGATTTTACCAACAGTTCATCTACGCAACGCAGGGATTTTACCTGGGCTTGGCTGGACGGAAAGTCAAAGTCCCCACTATTCGCCAGATCTGGGGGGGGGGGAGGGCGTGGTCTCAATTGACTGGTGCATAATGATAGCTGAAAAACATACAGCCCAGATTGGCAATCCCTAGTCGCCATACTGGCCAGATTGAAAGACCAAATGCTTTGCGTGACGGGTTTAAAATTGGTTCACCAATATGGGCTGTATGGTTCACTGAGCCTGGACATATCATATGCCTGCTATTGACAAATTGGACATAGACACCCTTGAAATTACTATTTTCACATTATCAATTAATTGGACATATAACCATTACTTACACCAACACCTGATTCTGTTTGAAGTAATTTGAGTGAATGTTTTAATTTCCATTTTTTTCAGTTTGATTCTTCTAAATGTGAAAAGTTTGAAGACTTCCCAATATGCAAGAAAACATTGAAAGGTATATTCTGTTAACAGCTTCAAGTAATCATTACGCTATTTGATGTCAGAAAGTTGTCATATATTTTCATCCTTTAAGAAGAATCGTAAACTCCGCCATGTATCAAACATAAGGGGCTTATAGAAATGGGACTTAATTTCAGCAGTCTTTGATAAAAGTTAAAATGTTTTAGCAAGCATTGACATATAATCATTGTGAATGTAAAGACATATATGCATCACAGACTAGGGTTTTGCTAACTGCATTTATGTTGCTCATAAGGAACTTGTTTTCAAAGACAATTTTGAAAGCCGGTTTGAGTTAAAGGATCTCGTACTATCAGACCCCTTGTATAAAATTGTGAAATGCTTAAAAAAATGATAGAAATTTGTTTTAAGGTTTGACAAGCAGCAAGTTTATGAAGCCCACAGACATTCAACGAGAGGCAATTGGCCTGGCACTGAATGGCAATGATATTTTGGGCGCAGCAAAAACTGGCTCAGGGAAAACACTTGCTTTCATTATCCCGGTAAGCATTCACAGCTGTTATATACCAAATCCTAATATAACAAGTTATATGTTCAAATTGTTAACACTAATTTACTATGATATCACCTCAGTCAAACAGCTGTTTTATTTTAAAAATCAGATAGTGACTGAGGTATTGTGAGAAAAAGTTAATAATAAAAAAACTCTTTTCTGATGTTAGTACAATATTTTGTTGCATGTTTTCAACATGTTTCAACATGTTTACAAGAACCCACATGTATTTTTTAGCTCATTATATGATTTTATTGTTCCTCCTTGTTTTATTTGAAGGCAATATTATTTGGACAAATGTGTTCGATTATTCTTTAAATAGCCTTTTAAAGATTGTGTTCATACAGATTTCTTTCTTCTGATAGATTTTGGAGCACCTGTACAGTGAGAAGTGGTCGCAGAATGATGGTCTGGGTGCTCTGATTATCTCCCCAACCCGGGAACTCGCTTTCCAGACGTTCGAGGTGCTTAAGAAGATTGGCAAGTTTCATGACTTCTCCGCAGGGCTCGTCATTGGCGGAAAGGTAATATTTTTCTTGATTTAATATTGGTGAATCAAAAATCTATTTTCGTAAATGAAAATACAGTATTCTTATAGTGTTTAATTATTATTTTGAAAAGATTGATAATTAAATTATTTTGTTATGTACATGTGCTGGAAGGTTTCTCAATGCTAGCGAAATTAAGTAATTGGGCATGCAAAACCATGCTGGTTCTTAAATAAATGATTTCTAAAGATGATATTGTTCTGAAATTTGACTAGTATGAGGTTCCCTTCTGTTTTATAGTGACATTGATGAATTCAATCATTGAGTCATCATTGTAACAATCATTCAAGGTGAACAACATGTTATACTTGAACAAGTGATTATAAGTTTAGAAAAGATTCCTATAGCTTGCTAGTATATTTATATGTAAAATTCATCTTGTTATGATGTTTTCTCCAGCCGTTGAAAGAGGAAGCTGGAAGAATCAACAGGACGAACATAGTTGTTTGTACACCCGGACGACTGCTACAACACATGGATGAGACAACATACTTCAATGCTGACTCCCTGCAAATAGTTGGTAGGTAGTAGAGATGACTAACATATTGTGTTTTTATATGTATGTTATGAACTATTGATGCACTTGTGTCTGTCAGCATACAGTGTTCTCAATAAGAACTGGCTGCCAGCCAAAATGGACGGTTTAAATGGCAATAGGGCCGGTTCAAATTTGGAAAACTAAATGAGTTTTCAATAGAATAAGTAGAAGCTGGTCGGTTACGTTACTATTTGAGATGGTTCAACCGAAACTTATTGAGAACCCTGAGCATATATCTAAGACTCTGTTCTACATTGACATGCCCGAACATCAAGAAAATGCTTTACGTCATTTCTCAGTCTTGACTTTATCCACACAACATTATGGCATGATTAAAATTTATTAACATTTTACTCATTTTAGAAGCTTATTATATGCATGAAGTCGTTAAATATATTTGCTCAGTATTCAGAATAAAGGTAATTTTAGCACAAAAAATGAACTCAAGTTATAACTCAAACATAACGAATTATTCTCAACTGTTTCATGCATATTTAATGGTCAAATCTGGTTTCCATATGATCATTCTCGTTATAGAATTTAAATTCGGTATATTAATAATTAAATACAAATATGAATAAGAAATGAAAGAACCTAAAATTATGTTCTTTTCTTTTCAATTACATACAAGATTTAAAAAATGTTCTCTGTTTAGATAAGACCTTCACATTGAGTATAACCTGATATTAGCAGATGGCGAATGTAGGTGCTTACCATTAATAGGAATTTGAATATTCGCCTTAGTTTCTTTTCTGTTTAAGATTTTCTAGGATATCCATTTCATAGTTTACAGGTTTCAGTTAACTGTCTCAAATAGTAATGTCACCTTCTTACTCTATTTCACCCTTTGCATGCTGGGTAAATTGTCGTCTGCTCAAAAATGTTGTCTGGTTTATTCTAAATTTCTTTTAATTTACTTAAAACTTTGGGGATATATTGCCTGAGTGGCAAACAGCTTGGAATTTGACCAGGCGCGGAGTTACTCGGTGTCTGGTCTGGTTCCAAGCTGTTTGCAAAGCCTTTAAAATCGCCATCAGCAGCCTAAGGGTTAATATTTACAATGTACCGGGGTACTTATTTTTTTAAACAAGCCCAATTGCCATTAGAACTGTCCATTTTGGCTAGCAGCCAGTTGTAATTGAGAACACTTAAGTTTATCAATTACATGATTGTTTATAAAAGTGTAAATTTTTATTTTGCATCTATTCATCACATTGGGTATTAAAAAATTTAAACTACAACCATTATCATAAGACTTGAACAAAAATTACACAATACAGAACAAATATACCAATTTCAGTGTTGGATGAGGCTGACCGTATACTAGACATGGGCTTTTCACAAACAATGAACGCCATCATAGAAAACCTGCCCGCTGAGAGACAAACACTGCTGTTCTCCGCAACACAGACAAGGTACAGTGATAGAGGACATTTATACGCATTTCAGCTTAGGACAAGGCTGACTGTATTATGAACCTGTGGTTTGCCATCATAGAAAACCTGCTCGTAAAACAAAACAGACAAGGTAAAGTGGTAATATGGAATGGGTTTTAGTCTGAACACCGTAAAATCAGCCTGTGATAAGTTGTCATGAAAACATTGAGTCGATGAAAAGTATGAAATATTTCCAATAGCTGTGAGATTGGCTCTGCTCTTCTCAAAGGCATAGACAAGGTATTAGGTAAGCTGGTCGGGAACGATATGTATCTGTTGACAGTGTGATTATTGCTTTGCCCTTTTATTTTGTCCAAGGCCTAAAAAAAAAATTGTTTGGTTAGGGTTACATCCTTAAAAAAAATAGGTAGGGTAGGTAGGCTTTTTATTTTTTTTTATTTTTTTTTTTTATTAGGTTTTATATAAGAATATAATTTTCATCATTGGAGAATGGTGTTAAAGCTATCTTCTGTACAAGCATTTAAGGTTTAAACTTAATATTAAAAAGCAATTAAAAAAAAACGATTTTTTTTTTTTTTTTTTTTTTTTTTTTTTTTTTTAGTTTTTCATTTTTTTTTCAAACTGACTATAAAAACGGTAGGGTCGGCGCAAATGTTTTTTTTTTTAGGCCTAAGGATGTGAAAATAAATTGGATTTGATTATGTTGTGACACAATGATGAAGTATAATAGCGTCAACCATTTTATCAGTTTACATAACTGATAATTTTATGTAGAATAATTAAGTGAGATTTTTTGTATTAAGAGATATATTTATAAAAGATTCTTGTTTTGGATTGTATCATAACTACTCCACTGTATACAATTGGGATATTTGTGAATGTCATGAGAATGTTCTATGTAGGTCAGGGGGTAAAGAAGTCATACCCAGCAAATTCGGTCTTACTAGCCAAGTGTGTTACGAATGTCGGACAATCTTGACAAAATTTTGATGTATATTCGTATGTATCTTGCAGGTCAGTGAAGGACCTGGCTCGATTGAGTCTCACTGACCCAGTGTTTGTTTCCGTGCACGAGAACGCCACCAATAGTACACCTGAACAGCTGGAACAGGTATTTCAGATATATTCTATTTTTAGCTTTACTTATGAGAATAATTAATGTAGATCAGTGAAAAGCAGGCACCAACATCTAACATAAATGTTTGTGGAGCTATCAGAGAACTAACTTTATTGTTGGTCTGATTCCTGAAGTGGCACAAACGTCAAAGACAACAATTTACATAAAATAGTTGAGAATACAATTTGCATAAAAAAGATGAGAATACGTTGTTAATTGATAAATGTTTGGGTTACGACCTTAAAAGTGTCAATTATTACATATTTCCATGTATGGGTTATAGCCTGAAAGATATCTGTATGGTTATAAAATTCGGAGTATATAATTTTCCCTGTTTCAGAGCTACATGGTGTGTGAGCAGCATGAGAAATTGAACCTGCTGTGGTCGTTCCTGAAGAACCATCTACAGTCCAAGATACTGGTCTTCCTCACTTGTTGTAAAGAGGTACCAAACTGGCATAATATGTATGAATATATTAAGCTTGATCGTTTTTAGGGAAAAAAAAGAGTACTGGCAAATTGTGAAAGCCTTGATTTCAAAAGTGTCTGGTTGGTAGGGGTTGTTTCAGAAACCCCATTTGCCGAAAATTGCAACCTGTAGAAGATATTTAAATGAATAATACAGTGCAAGGATGGAAACAACAGAGGCACGTCAAGAATTAAAGGGACTGTACACCGGATTGGCACCAAAAAATGTTTTTTTTCTGTAACGAATATCAGGACAATTATCTAATAGAACGTGTTACACTTTGATATCATAATTGTAAAAAAAAACTACCAAAATGTAAAAAAAAAAATGTGTCGGAGACCAGGTTCGAACCCGTGTCGCCAAAATTGCAGTCCAGCGTTGTATCTACTGAGTTACGTAGGCTTACTCTAATTGGGTGACATAATTAAGCTATATACCTACCTCGGTTATATCATGTGATAACACCGACTAGCCAATCACGCTTAAGGAATGAATTCTACCTGGTAGACATACCAAGTAATCTTTTTTAATGGAAAAATACGAAATAAATGCTAAACTTAAATAAATTGTAAACTATGTAGTACTTCAGTTAGTAAGTTTCAATGCATTGTACACATCGATGCCAAGTTTATGTCAGTTTTCGACAATTTTCTTTGTTTTTGCTATTTTATCATACAGAGTACAGCCCCTTTAATATGAACCCTGTTAAGAGGCTCAAGGCTTGTGTCCAAAAGACCCTGAACCTTTATCTTTGCCAATAGTTGGAACCCATTGAAGATGATCACATGCATAGCACACAGCAACTATTTAAACAACAGATGCATGTCTGGGAGTCAGGAATTAGCATGAATCCTGTGTAGGGGCACAGGGCTCGGGTCCAAAAGACCCTGAACAAGAGGCATTTAAAGCACAAACAACACAGACTAAATTAATAGGACAACCCAGCCATGGTTTCTAATAAAATTGGAGGTTTTTTTTATTTACCACACATTTCGTTATATTAAACCTCATTCAATTGCAGTATGGCAATATAGTATGTTATTTTTTTATATATTTATTAGGGATGGCAAAGAGTAGTAAAATTGGTACTAGAGTACTCGCACAATCTTTCGATCGAGTACTCGGGTACTCAATTACGGTACTCGGAAAAAATGAATCGTTTTTGGGAAAGACAAGATCGTGTATACATGTATCGTTCATGGCGTATATTGTGCGTTGGTCGTATTATTGGTCATTTTCATTTTTAAATTAGACTTTCATTATATACTTAAACAGAAAATTAAATAAAAGGAAAATAATGAACGAAATACTTTGTACTGTTATTGTTGTTTATCTCATTAATATTCAAAATTCTTGATTTAAGATATCAACCAATCAATTGTGATAAACATTGCAAAAATAGTTAAAATACGCCCATTAACCCATTTCATTCTGAGACCCAGTTAGATATGATACCTTGAATATCTGGGCATTTTCCAATAACTGATAAGCCATCTGCCTTTTTATGACCATTGTGTTGTATAAACACTAATAACTTCTTTATTATTGGTACAATACCCAATAAAGATTACATATTTGGAAAGGAAATAAAAATATGCACATGTTTATGTAAGTTTTATTAGCAAATGATTTTAAATAAATTATTTTTTGCAAGTTAACCAGGTGATGATGAAAAAAAAAAACACCAAAAAATAAATATGCACAAATTGAAAGCAAAAAAAGCACACATAATTTTTTTCAAATGTCACATAATCCAATGTATGAAAGTTTCTAAATTAATCTGTCTTTAAAATGCAGAAAGAATTATGCATATATTTTAAATCTATAAAAAGTTATAACAGTTTATATCATCCCATATCCACTTCGGGGCAAATCGGGCGGGTGGATGTTCATCACGATGTTGGTTGGAATAGCAGTTTGAATCCTCGACCAGTAAGGTCCAGAAGTCTTGCCCCCATAACAGTTCTATTGATAAATGACAGTAATGCAATATCCTGGCTTTCTTGGGTCATATTGTTCTTTAGGACCACCATTCTTTGTATTCCCACTTGGAAACCTTGGGGTGATCCTCTTTGTCATTCAATCATTCTAGAACTCCTCAAGATCGTCATAAAAACTCCACCAAATAATGCAAATGTCATAGTTTGTGATTTCTATTGATGTTTTAATATGTCTTCTGTTTGTATCAAACAAATTCACATAAACTTCGTCATTATAACCATCCCAATATCACTATCGTCACTGTGGTCGAAAGTCCTATCCATTTCAACCAAAATTTGCATCAAAATCGCAATAAAAAGCTTAAATTTAACTCGATTTTTGAGTTTTAAAATTATTTCTTCATTAAAATTTTCTGCGCATCTATCTGCGCATAACATCCGGTCATTCCAGAAAACGTATAAACCGGAAACAATACAGTGAAAACGAAAGTAAATAAAGTGAAAGTTCAGTACGTCAAAAACTACACCTTTTGGTGTATCCCGCATGTAAAGGGTAACTACACCAAAAGGTGTATCCCGAATGAAATGGGTTAAGAAATCAATGCTCGTAACGGTCGCTACTCGTTCGCTCGTTAGCGTCCATTGTTTGTTGAAAGGTCTCTAATTGGTAAACAATAACTTCGCTAATTGGCATCAGTGCTAATTGGAAATAGGGGCCCTTTGTTGACAGTTTGCAACTGTCAACTAATTTATTAGGGTCAATTGTGTACACAGCGGGGATTAGAGGGACCTTAAATTGTCCTCTTGGCAACTTACCAGATCTGTTACTTCGTCTGTAAATTGTGTATTTTGTGATTTTTATAGATTATTTTTCGAGTAGTGATAAGGTACTCGAGTTCTCCGACGTTCGATCGAGTACTCAAGTACAAAGTGATTTAGTTGTCATAGCAACATACCCACTGACATAGGAAATAGTCTGAAACATCTTGCAATATTAAATCATAGAACCATACTTTTCCTCTAATTTGTTTCATACCATTACAGCATGATTAAGCTGTTTTAAGCCAATTTATTTTGTATGGTTAGTCATGTTATAGTATTCCTTGTTTCAATCTACATTTAGGTCAAGTATGTTTATGAGGCAATGCGTAGACTGAGGCCGGGAATCCCAGTGATGGCGCTGCACGGCGGGCTGCCCCAGTTACGGCGGGTTGAGGCGTACAACCAGTTTGTCAATAAACAGAGGGCATGTCTGTTTGCCACTGACATAGCAGCCAGGGGGCTAGGTAGGGAAGGATTTCATATGTAAACATCTTCATCATAAATGAATAATGCTTTCAATTCAAAGATGGTTTTTAGCTCGACTATTCGAAGAATAGGTGGGCTATACTACTCGCCCGGCGTCAGCGTCCGGTTAAAGTTTTAGGGCAAGTTGGGATTTTCACTTAAAACTCCAATACCATTCATTCAATTGACTTAATACTTCACACAGTTGTTCAGAGCCATCACATAATGAGGTTAGATAACTCCATATTATCTTTTATACAAATTATGGCCCCTGATTAACTATGGAACTTAGGTTAAAGTTTTAGGGCAGGTTGGGATATTTATTAATAACTTCTATACCCTTCATTCAATTGACTTAATACTTCACACAATTGTTCAGGACCATCACCCAATGAGGTTACCTAACTCCATATCTTAAATACAAGTTATGGCCCCTGATTGACTTAGGTTAAAGTTTTAGGCAAGTAAAAGTTAAGGGCAAGTTGGGATTTTAATAAAAAAACTTCTATACCGTTCATTCAATGCACTTAATAAAATTATTATTTACGACCATCTTACAACAAGAAACATAACTTCATTTAAACCCTAAATACAAATAAGGGCCCTTGATTTTTTTTTGATTTTTTTTTTTAATTTCTTTTGAAAGACATATTTGTATATTCTTAACCACATTTTCATAATGGGAAATCAAGTTATTTGAATGACTTGCCTCATTGTTTGGGTGGGCTGGTAGAAGGGCAGCATCGAAGTCACCTTATGTATCGAATAATTTTAGTTAGGTTTGACATAAAGAGACCAAACTTGGTAATATTACATCGTTATTGTATTCACTTCTAAGTCAAAGTGGCGTAGTCGAGCGCGCTGTCTTACGACGGCTCTTGTTAAATGACACAATATCATAAGAAGAAGAATTTCAGTTTCACATTTATTAAGTGACACAGTATAAATTCAAAGATTTGCTTGCAAAAGCATAGACATTGCTTAAACGGACCGATAAAGATTTTATTTTTTAAACTGATTCAAGTATAATAACTCCTCAGATATATTAATTCGAAAATGCGATGGTATGGTAAGTGCATTGATTATGTATTGTGGCCCCATAGTGTAAAGTTTAATTGAATGTGTATAAATACATGTAGTATCCAACAAAAAGTTATAATTATGTCATAAGCAACTAATCAGTACATATTGTATACATTTTCTTTTGAAGTTTGTTTTAATGATTACAAGCAAGCATCATGTGTATATATCACCCCTTAGTGTAAGAACTCGGTTACATGCATATTAAAGAATGAATAAGGCCTTTAAAGAGTTCTTTCATTAAGATGATGATATGCAGCAGTATCTATATGTGGATCTCAGCCTTTATCAATAAAGATTTCTTAGTGGTGAACTGGGCAGTACAGTTAGACTGTACGTAGAATGTGAACATGTACATCAACTGAGCAGATCACATCACAAGGTTTCTGGTGCTGAACTTGGTCAAACAGTTTATTGACCAGATGATGCAAACATGTACACTTGATGCTCGGGCCCCACTTCTTGCTATGAAAAGGAAGTATGGGCCTTGCTTATGCTCCTGCTAATATTTTTTTCAATTCCAGATTTCCCGGCAGTGAACTGGGTAGTACAACTAGACTGCCCTGAGGATGCGAACACTTACATTCACCGCGCTGGTCGCACTGCACGATATGAAAAAGATGGACAGGCCTTACTTGTCCTTTTGCCATCAGAGGAGGAAGCCATGGTCAAACAACTCAACGACAAGAAAATACCCATCGAGAAAATAAGGTAAATTTTTGTCCAGTACTATACAGGTTGTGTTGTGTTCAAAAGTTAAAAAAAACTTTGTAGACTCTATACAGAACATTATTTCTACCCAGTCTCATTAAATTTGGCGAGAATGCATGCAAGATAGAATTTTGTATTTGGAAATGAGAATATTTGCCTTGTTAAAATCTAAATCCAATACTGTATGTGGTTATGTTATTTCAAAGCTAGGTCAGTTGGTGTATTGTAAAAAAAGCTTTGTATATCCTATACAGGACAGAATTTCTACCCAATTTCATTGGTCAGAATGCTTGTTTTCTATTTATATCTAGGTCAAGTTCTTTAAAAGGCTTGCTTTGACATTTAAACATAAACTTATGCACATAAGTGATATAGGGTATACATGGTGTTGTTATAACATATTGCATATCCACTTCAGAGTGAATCGGAAGCGCTTATACAGCATCCAGGCCAAAATGGAGTCTAATTGTGCCGCCGAACCTGAATTGAAGGAAGCTGCGCAAAGGGTAATTAATATATTTATTTTCTATAGTTTGATAACTTAATTATTAAGCATTTCACTTGAATTTTAAAAGAATTAAACAAAAATATTTCATTCACCGTCTGCCCAATGAAATATTTACATAGTTTTATTTGGATACTTACTGTGTCACCTGTGAATGACATAAGGGACTTAATTGTCCAGCAAATGCGTCTCAATTGTTTCTGATAAATTACAAATGATTCGGTGTAGAATCTTCAAACTTGGTATGCACATTGGTCGCTGACAGTAAATGACTGTCGTGCCTACCATTACTTAAAAAATTAAAGACGCTCCAGAGTGACAAGACATCTGATTCATGGAATTCTATATTGATATCTTTATATTTCATCAATTAACTGTTTATTGACAAGTATTTCTATTTTGTCTCAGGCATTCATGACGTACCTGAAGTCTGTGTATCTCATGAGCAACAAGAAGGTGTTTGATGTCCATGCTATCGACCTTGAGCCATTTGCAAGGTGAATACATACATCTGTTAAAATGCTGTAGCCAGTTGAATATAACTGGTTACTTTTTGGTTTGGTCAAAGTCATCCAAGTTTGCATTTGATTGGTCAATAATTATCCATGAATAAATATTAACCAATCAAATCCTTTAAATATAAATACTTGTCACAACATATCCAAGTTTTATACAATTTGCTGCAGGTACAATTTCTGAGATTAATTTAATCTTCAATTCAAAATAAGTGAGTAAAAAGTGAAAGTACTCAACCTTTGAATTCCATTTTGAATGACAAACAAGATGGTTATATATTATATTTGTGAAGGTGGAAAAGAGGCTAATCTTTTGAATAATAGTTTATATTTATCGATCAGTCAGTCTGAATAGTTAAATGTAGGACCATGAAACTCCACCAATATATTGCCCTCACCAGTAGATGAAATTCTTTTGCTCAGTTGGTCAAATGTCAGATTACAATAGTGTTTGGAATTTTACTGAACAATAACTTAAATCCACATCTCTCCACTAGTACTTTTGCCCTTCAACCCCTGTTGTGTTATTGGTTAGTAGGTGAAAGGTCACAGGAATAATCATTGCATCATTTAGACACCACCATGCAGTCTCTCAAATGTTTCTGACAAAGCAGTACTAGGGAGATATAATGATTACAAGCATTTGTTTCAAAACAAGATCGCCTTTGTATGAAAAATACAAATTTTATTTAGTTTAATGAATTAAAGGTCAGAAATAGTACCCCAAATTCTCTTATCGCCTTTTTGTTGATTAATGTGAATATTTAAATCGCGGTTATACAAGGTATGCTTTATTTCAGATCACTTGGATTAGCCATTGCTCCAAAAATCAGATTTCTTAAGAAAGACCAGAAGAGAAAGGAAGAACAAGCACTTAAACAGACTGTAGTTGAACAGAAACTAGCCAAAAATGCACAGAAAAAGCCCCAGTCAGAGGAGAGCTCTTCAGAGTCTGACAGTGGAGGGGAGGAAGGTACATGTAGTGAAAGTGACTCTTCAGGAAGTGAGGTGAACTCTTCAAAGGAAATTGAAAAGAAGGTGGAAAATGGAGATTCAGACTCCAGTGAAGAGTCAGACTTAGAAAATGAAGCAAGAACTTCAAATGAAAAGAAGTTAACAAAATTAAAACAAAAAGATAAACCTGAAATTAATTTAAAGAGTGTCAAACAAACTGAGAGTGTTAGTAAACTTCAGAAAGTAAATAAATTAAGTACAAAAAAGAGTAATAAAGAGCTAGCAGACTCTGATGAAAGTAGTGAATCAGACGACAGTGAAAGTGGGGAATCTAGTGATAATGAAAGTGACTCAGATGATTCAGAAAAGCTAAAGGCATTAAAAGCAGGAAAGACTGAAAGCTTCAGTTTTGATGTTGATGAGGATGATGAGCTGTTTAAAGTGAAGAAAGATGTGGATATTGATGAAATACTTGGAGTTCTGGTAAGATTTAAATTGTGTTTTCTTGATTTGAATAGCTTTAAAGGTATTAACCATTTTTTCTTCCCAACATATATTTTTTCTAATTTCTAAAATCAATAAAAATGCTTAAATTTCATGAATGTTGAGTGGAGTAAATGCCGAAGGGTACCTTGTGCCTTTAAATTATATGAGGTGTAGTTTATTTGGCATTTACTCTGGAAAATTGTTTTTACCTAAATATATTATTTGGGATGTCTGGGGGGTTTTTTAAGAAAAAGATTGAGTTTTTTTTAATAGCCTTGATATACATGTATCATCATTGTTTTGTTGAACAGTTGGTAAAAAACTTTTACCTTGACCATAACTCAAAAACTGTTCCAAGAAATCTACATGAAACTTGGTTCACATGTTGCAAGAGACTTTGAGCATGGTAAAGCCCATTACTCTGGCTTTAATAATTATGCGTTATGCCTCTTTTTCACATAAAAACCCTAAACGTACAAGCATGGTGTTAGCTCCACATCGCTCTTGTTACCATCTCATGTGGCCTAAAGAGCTATGATAATTTATTGTATAATACAGCCGGAGGAGTCCAACGAAGAAATGTTCTCAAAGAAATCATTGAAGAAGGCCAAGAAGATTGACAAGGAAGCTTTGGCGAGGAAGTTACAGAAGAAGAAGATATTTGTCAACAGCAAGATTGTGTTCGATGAGGAGGGAGAAGTAAGTTTAGTATGATAGATAGTTAGCATTGGTTTCTAGTTAAAATTAGTGCAAGCCTTCAAGCCCTGCCATGGTAAAATGCTTTTCGAGCTTGCTAAAATTTTGGATTTAAAAGTTTATATAGCAGGGCTTGTTGAACTCTTTAATAATGTCAGGAGCACTAGTTTAAGAATTCAGGTTTTTTCTCAAGTAAAAGTCAAATTCAATGAAATGCTTCTGTAAAATCCTTTTAATATGCACAATTCAGGCCAAACAAATTCGCGTGAAACTACTGTCTGTTATTGTAGTATCAATAGCTGGCCCAATACATATGTTGATAACTGTTAGTGAGATTTACTAGTCACATGATATCCCTGGACAAACAAAAAAACATATTGTGGCATCAATCTATATTGTGCTCCTTTAAAGTCATATTTACTATACGACCCTTTTCAGCTTGTCATACCAGACTGTAAACATGTACAAATATCAAACCTTCATTTTCAGCCTGAGGTAGACCCCAACAAAGGCTCCAACGTTGACATAGAAACAGGGGACGCCGGGGGCATCAATATTGCTCTTGCAAAGAAACGTATGGAGGCCGAGGATGTTATAGATAAACAGACATACCGACAGAAGATAAAACAGAAACATAGGGTAATCCTTGC
This sequence comes from Mya arenaria, assembly GCF_026914265.1. Taxonomy (NCBI): domain Eukaryota; kingdom Metazoa; phylum Mollusca; class Bivalvia; order Myida; family Myidae; genus Mya; species Mya arenaria. Next base: position 35,007,100 of record NC_069127.1, on the reverse strand, counting down.
AGGATTGTCTAGTATAAGGGTTTTAGTACTTTTTTATCTATGAAGGACAAATGGTGCCGATACTGGTCTCAAATTGGGCTGAAAGGCTACAAAAATAGGACAGAGTGAAGCACCCTTTCATAACTAGCTAAAACCATACCATAGCTATAGCACCATTCTGCCATCATTTGTACTGCCATTATCTGATCTGTCAGTGGCTGTGTAAGCAGTTGTAGTCCTGCAATAACTTAAGCAGTTGCCCTAACTCAACTCTAAAGAATATTTACAATATTCAAATGAAAAATTGTGTACACTATTTAATAACAACATGCATACAAGCGTGTTTTAGACTAGCTTAAATATTTTGAGTAAGGCCATTGTGATTCTCTTTAGTTTGTTTGGTTTTTTTAAAAAAAAAAGTCAAGTTAATGTCATATTCTTTGTGTTGTTAGTGTCGGGCAAACATTTAACCTTAGCCATAACTCAAAAATGTAAAATGATATTAAATGAAACTTGGTACACATGTTGCCAGAAACAAAATGCACAAGTTTAGCTGGGCCTGTTTTTAACCATAATGTTTATACATAGTTGTTGTTTTTTTAACAGGAGGAGAGATTGAAGAAGAAAGATGAGAGGAGAGCCAACAACAAGAGGGCGGCCAACAACAGTGAGGTAGGTGTTGTCAGATTCTAGCTGAAAACTCTCCTTCCATTTTAATGGGCTGAATTCAGGTTTTCAAGGAGTTTTGGGACTCATGAGAAATTCAGGTGCTTTTCAAGAAGTTTTTGGGACTCATGAGAAATTCAGGTGCTTTTCAAGCAGTTTTGGGACTCATGAGAAATCCAGGTGCTTTTCAAGGAGTTTTGGGACTCATGAGAAATTCAGGTGCTTTTCAAGCAGTTTTGGAACTCATGAGAAATTCAGGTGCTTTTCAAGCAGTTTTGGGACTCATGAGAAATTCAGGTGCTTTTCAAGCAGTTTTGGGACTCATGAGAAATTCAGGTGTTTTCAAGGAGTTTTGGGACTCATGAAAAATTCAGGTGCTTTTCAAGGAGTTTTGGGACTCATGAGAAATTCAGATACTTTTCAAGGAGTTAATAGACTCATGAGAAATTCAGGTGCTTTTCAAGCAGTTTTGGGACTCATGAGAAATTCAGGTGCTTTTCAAGCAGTTTTGGGACTCATGAGAAATTCAGGTGCTTTTCAAGGAGTTTTGGGACTCATGAGAAATTCAGGTGCTTTTCAAGGAGTTTTGGGACTCATGAGAAATTCAGGTGCTTTTCAAGGAGTTTTGGGACTCATGAGAAATTCAGGTGCTTTTCAAGGAGTTTTGGGACTCATGAGAAATTCAGATACTTTTCAAGGAGTTAATGGACTCATGAGAAATTCAGGTGCTTTTCAAGGAGTTTTGGGACTCATGAGAAATTCAGGTGCTTTTCAAGGAGTTTTGGGACTCATGAGAAATTCAGATGCTTTTCAAGGAGTTAATGGACTCATGAGAAATTCAGATACTTTTCAAGGAGTTAATGGACTCGTGAGAAATTCAGGTGCTTTTCAAGCAGTTTTGGGACTCGTGAGAAATTCAGGTGCTTTTCAAGCAGTTTTGGGACTCATGAGAAATTCAGGTGCTTTTCAAGGAGTTTTGGGACTCATGAGAAATTCAGGTGCTTTTCAAGGAGTTTTGGGACTCATGAGAAATTCAGGTGCTTTTCAAGGAGTTTTGGGACTCATGAGAAATTCAGGTGCTTTTTCAGGATTTTCAAGGAGTTTTGGGACTCGTGAGAAATTCAGGTGCTTTTCAAGCAGTTTTGGGGCTCATGAGAAATTCAGGTGCTTTTCAAGCAGTTTTGGGACTCATGAGAAATTCAGGTGCTTTTCAAGCAGTTTTGGGACTCATGAGAAATTCAGGTGCTTTTCAAGCAGTTTTGGGACTCATGAGAAATTCAGGTGCTTTTCAAGCAGTTTTGGGACTCATGAGTATTCCCTATTCAATAAGGAAGAAAATCTAAAAAACATGTCATTATTTGGTGAAGGGTATAGTCAGCATGGGCAAAGGCCCTAACATATATCTCTTTTCCCACATGACGAAGAGATGGAGGTAGTGTTGGATTAGTGCCGCACTCTGCCATCATAACATTGTCCATGCTTTGATGACCATGCGTGTAGGCTCACATTGCATTCTTGACCATTTTGAATGTTCACAGATTGATGACCTTGAGTGTTTAACTTTCCCCGTATAGGATGATGACATTGAAGCAGTGCTTGGGTCCAGTAATGGAGAGTGGAAAAAATAATTCTTTATTCTTCCTACCTGATCAAGACATTGTGTACAGTGAATGTGGGTGTATGTGCCTAAATATGAATATGTACTTATTAACCTTTCCCTCCCAGAATGAGGAGAGGGCACCTGTTCTGGGATCCTTACTATGACTCGTCATGTGTTGATGGCTAGGCAATGGCATATGTTGAAACATTTCTACCATGTGTGTATGTGCACGATGGCTACGGGCGCATATATAGCCATGAGTGTCTGTTTACCCAGCTATGGCCATAGTATGTTCACACATGATTACTAGTGAATATATATTTTCCCCTTCAGGATGAGGAGGTTCAGGCAGTGCTGGGCTCCAGTGATGGCGAGGATAAAGCTGATCCTCTGTCCTTCATACCCGACCCAGACGAAATATATGGTGCACGTGGTTCGGACGAGAGTTCTGCAGAAAGCTATGATGATGCGAGGTATGGTTAAACACAAACAGATACTTTCACTCTTCAAGCTTGCAATTGATGTTTTAGCTTCTTTGTTTTACTATATAAAGCGGGAAATCAAGAAATGGTCATTGCCATGGTGATGTCATCAGCTTACAAAAATGTTAATATTGGAAATAACGTGAAAATTAGTGTATAACTAAACTATTGACCTGTCGTATAGTATTACTATTAACTGGTGACTTATAGATGGACAGGTGTCATGTTATAGTATACAGTTATTTCATGGTTACTTGGGTAATAGCCAAAACTGTTATCCCAAGTTGAAGGGGATGACATCTAATCTGTTTCCCGTGCCTGATAGGCATCTCTGACTTCAATGGACAAAAGTTTTGACTGTTACCCAAATAACCATGAAATAAATGTTTCATTACTTGATCAAAAGTTCATCTAAACAAAAAAGGAAAAAACTATTTTGTGAACTGATAAAAAAATATTTGAACACAGTGTTATAGACATTAAAAAACATCATAGCATGAGAGGGAAACAGTTCATACTGTTGCATAAAACTAAAACTGGTTAATTCTTTGGTACAGTTAAAACTAGCCAAAACGTTTAATTGATTAGTCAAAACTTATCCAATTAAACCCATGGACAACTTATTAAGGTCCTATACAATGGACTCCAGATTATCATGTTTGGAATACTCCTGTCATTGTTCAACTTTGTTGTAAAAGTTGTTAACTGTTGTGTTTTTCTATTTAGTCCTCCGGTGAGCAAGAAAAGGAAAATTCAGGACAAATTATCAGGGAGGAAGCAGAACACTGCTGAGTCATCCAGTGACAGTGGTGATGAAAGTGATGATGTCATCAATTCTGATGATGATGTCAGCAGTTCCGGTGGTGATGTCATGGACACTGAGCTCTCGTTGAAAGATGATGAAGCAATTGCTTTGAAGTTGTTACAAGGGATTTAATATTGCAATTAACTGTTACTCTAATATTAATATCTAAATACACTCAACAAAATTAATTAAGGGTCACTTATTAAAATAGACGTTTTCACAGTCAGATTTCATTTAAACTTGTACATAATTATACCCTTATATATAAGCAGTCATCGAAATTAGACTTTCATATGAACATGCACAAATTCTTATCCTATTGCATGGCATAATTTTTTTAACAAGCCCTGCTTTATGAAATTCAGAATTTGAGCAAGCCCACACAACATTTTACCTGTGCAGGGCTTAACAGCTTGTGTTAATTTCGACCACTGTTCGGTAGATTTCTTTTTACTGACCTATTGCTTTTCTCAATATTTCAGTAAGCAATTGTTCAGACTGGTGCTTATCATAAATCAGTTGTTTGATATCAATTTGTCAGCTATTTTAAAGGTGACCCCTTCTTTATTTTGTTTAATGTATATTGTTAAAATTGGTATGTGAAGACAAATAAAACGGTATAAAGCATTTCTTCTCTTTATTGCCTTTGAGAGAAAATGTTTTACAGATCACGAGATGGAAAGACAAGAATAGTATGAAAGGAGATATAGATCTAGATGTAATATTTTATAAAGATAAAAAATAAACAAAACAATGTAATCTGAAAATATAACAAAACAATCTGTTCTATGGATATACAATTTAACAAAAAATGCTATTGAATACATTTAAATAAATCCTACAAGACTACAATAATGACATGTATAATATAACAATAATGACATGTATAATATAACAATAATGACATGTATAATACAATACTAGTATATGTACATTATTCAAGGCTTATCAGAACCATATTAACATTAAAAAGCTTGCAACAAAGCAGTTGAAATTAATACAATGTTTGGCTGCTTGTTCGGAACTTTGCATTTATACTTATAAACGTGAAATATTCAATGATCTGTTCACATATTTGAATATAAACAAGTATAGCTGAATGCCTCAAATCTTGTTAGAAATACAATAGATCACAAGTGTAACTGTATCCATTAAACTTCAAGAGAAATAACGCTTTAACAAATTTGTCATCAATCCACCCATAATGTGACTTGTATAAACATTAATGACACTAAATGCACCAGGATCAGGGGCATCTTAAGAAAATTTTAAAATACTTAAGTGTACAATTTTAAATTGTCATTCTTCTTAAAAATCTTATTCTTAAAAGTACTTTTTGCATTTTAATATCTTGTTTCCAGAATTTAAGAATATCTGCGTACCTTCAATGAGTATAACACCTACCGGTGCAAAGAAATTTGTGTTATTTTGTGAATTTGAAGAAAAATATACAATTTCAATTTATAACCGAGGTGCATCTGTAATAAGTCTGACACAAGGTGGCTGTTGATTAAGCATCCTGGGTGGGGGGATATTTTCAATAGTGGTATTGGGATGTTGAAAATCTCCCATTTGAAAACTCAATCGAGTCTTTATAAAATGGCTCCTGAAAACAGTGGCCTAACAAATGATGAACAATAGAAATGCAAAGACACTTCACCAAGAGACAAATACACAACACAGATTATATATCTGTGTGAATGAAAGATGCTCTTGTACATTCAAGGCACTATGCATTTTAAGGTACACATGTATTATGTTGGAAGATATATTCAAAATGATTTATTGCACCACAAATGGTTTGATGTCATGAATGTTTAGAAAATAGTTCTGATAATTTTATGATGGATATACAGGCATAACTGAAAATTTCGAAGTCGTTGGGATAACACTGAGATACCGATCATTCGATATAACCGAAATACAAAAAATGTACAACTTTACCGAACACATTAAAAAAAGTTCGAAATAACCGAGCATCGAGACAATAGAGTTCGACATAGCGAGTTTCGACTGTATTTTACATTCCATATATGTACATGAAATTGAGCTTTAAAATAAATCATTCATGTAAAATTTCTTTTTAAAACCGTGCCGGGTTTCCTAAATGAAATATTTGCATTCACAATTTAAAAAGTCTCAGACCCCGTGTCTAAATTGTCCCTGAAGAATCACCCTGATGGCGCTGGTCGTCTCACTGTCCGGCAGATTTCGGTATGTTGTCTGGTATGAGATACACGTAAGGTATTTCGAGATCGTCGTTGCGCGCGCGGATTTGGCGGGAAATTTCGCTCATCTCGTCTGCAAACCAGTCTAGAATGTCTCGGACTTCCGTCTCCGTGTAAAAGCTCTCCTTGAACTCGCCCAGGTAGATCTGGCAAATGGTACAATCAAGACTATAAAGTTAAAACTAGTACAGAACGATCTGTCATAAGCGGCCTCGGAGGAGATGCAACTATCCGTACCCCCCCCCCCCCCCCCCCCTAAATAGTCCAAGTGTACTTACTATTTCAATTAAGGAGCGAAAATAGTAATAAAATACGCCCTAAAATGCACCATTTCGGACTAGATTTTGTTGAAATTATCTTTGGAGAGTAACCCCCCTCCCCCCCCCCCCCCGCAACCTTTAAACAAAGTTGAAATCGATTATAAGGGAGGCGCTCAAGTCGAAAGGTTTCGCCCCTAAGAAACGCCACCTTTTACGTTTAATCCTGGATACGCCCCTGGTAGTTGTTTGCATGCATACCATGTTAAATTTCGTAGTTATACGTCTTTAAAAGTGATCGAATTGAAAATTAAGAGAGGCCAACTTTATATATCACAGCATTGTGAAAGATATCGTGGTTGACTAAACATAACGACAGGAGCGCCCCAGGCTAATTTAAGGCTTCAAATGGATCTATATTGGCATATTAATTAACGACAAATTACACCTGTTCTAAAATCTTAATAAATAACAGAGAATAATATTCAGGCTGACAAGTGTCGACGGCGACAGAGGCGTGTAAAATCTCTAACCTGTGGATCTAAGTAATAAGACAGCCGCATGAAACTTAAAATACACGTTTCAAATGACAGTATGCATTAGCGGATCCGAAGGAGTGGGGAGCGGGCGCCCCCGGCACCCGACTATAATCGTCCAAGTTCCCCCCCCCCTCCTGGATCCACTAGTGCCTATGCTCATTGCCATTGGTTGCATGTATACTTGGTTTCATGATTTGAATATCTTGAACATTCACCCGACGAAAATACTTCATTCACGAGCTTTAAAGAAAACTCGCCGGGTGCCCCAACCCCCATCCGTTAGTGCTAATGTGCATTGCCACATGTCACATGTTGTACAGTATACTCAGTTTCGTGATGTGAATATCTTGAAAAAAATGTGTTATCACTCGACGACCATTCTTCCTTAACGAGAATAAAACCATACAATGTAAATTGCCACATGTAACATGTATACTTAGTTTCGTGATGTGAATATCTTTAACATTTTTGTGTTATCACCCGACGACAATACTTCCTTAACAAGCTTAAAAAAAACCATACGTCACTACATACGTCATTACCTCGTCACTCAGTGGTTCACTGAGGTAGTGAGAAAATGCAATGGACACTGCCTGGTCAGCTTTGGTCGGTAGAGCTTCCATGATGTCTTTCTCTGTAACGGGCGCTTTGCTGGTAGGTGGAGCTCTACGCATTGCACCTGGGTAGTTCGGACCAAAACTGAAGTAATCCGACTGACTGAAATTCATGGAGGCGTGATAGACGCTGGAGTGAAAAATGATCATGGACGCAAACTCTGTGAGTTCTTTAATGGTTTTAAGGGTCTCTGGAAAACCATTACTCTTTCCCGGCCGCTTTGTCATACCATTCTCACGAATATCCTTAACGAACTCTTGTAGTTCACTATCTTCTTTAACATCGGAATCATTGCTGTAGAAAATCCTTAACACTTTCTCGACATATTCAGCGATTTTGTCCCACACTAACATCGCATCATCTCGATAATGATATCCGGGTAACAGTTCTCGATCATCCACGCCCCTTTCCGCAAAGTTTTTGGGAGGTATTAATTGATCCATGTGGAAGTCTGCGAAATAAGCGCGCATGAATTCCCGCTCATTCCCAGGCAGCGCCAGAATCTTCTGAAATACGGATTCCGGCCCATCAAGCAGCAGGTCCCGCCCCATTTGAGCCCCTGCCACCGCGAAGCGCGTATGCTGGATGAGTAGTTTGTGAACCGGATGGTTTTGGGGTAATTGGCGGTACATAGCGAGCGTGAAACTCTCCATAACGATATGCGCCATTTGTAGATGGCCGACAACTGTCTGGTAGTGGGAGTCGGCTGATTTTACATAAGTTTTAGCAAGAAGCCATCCCAGTTCTTGATCTTTAGGGGTCCATATGGGGTTTGTTGGCCCCGGTTTCTGCTCAAGTTGTATGGCTATGGGTTTAAGCTGTCCAGCTCGGGTCACGTAGAACATGATGAGCGGGTTGGGCACGAATTTGTCTTTCCGTTCTACGTCAACCATGTGCTTGTAGTTGATGTAATAGATGTGGCCAAACTGAAACACGAAGTGTTATTCGATAAAACGTCTTCGAAATTAAGATTTTTTGGTCTAAATAATTTAGAATTTGTATATAATTCGAATGAATATGCAATAAATATATTAATTTTGCCAAAACTACCGCTGATATTTTGTTAAAAACTTATAGATTATTCTCGCTCGAAGTTGGTTTCGGAATCTACCGGAAATCGTCGATCTGAACCCGATTTGAAAAGTTTGTGATTCTTGGTCGTCTGCATCGTCGGATACCCGATACACAATACGCTATGCTTCGTTGTGGGCAATTTGGCTAGGAAAATCTCGTAATCATGAATAATAAATGAGGCAGTTTCATTGATTCCGCAAATGCCGGACCTGATCCGGGTCCGCCTTCTAAATATTGCGCAGAAGTCAAGACCACACGGCCACGGAGGCTACTGACACTGTAGAGCTACTGAACAATGTTTGAGTGTAACACGCGAATTCATTGGAAGAAGAGTTATCTCTCCTGCCTCATGCATATTCGTTAAAACGAGATTTTGTCAGTCAATTGTCCCACGGTATGTATGAAGTGTAACGGAAGAAAGAACCGTGGTTGCCGACGATGGGTCGTCTGATGACTTTTTTTACCTCCGTTGATAAGAAGGTTATACACAACTAATTAATTTCCGTCTACATTCTAATGCAAACAGGCAACACTTCAGATGGGAAAAATGCCATTTCTAGCCTTTTACGTGTATGCCAACCATAAGTTTCCTTAACATTCAGTTTAAACCCAAATTATGTCAAAATGAAAAAGGTATGCCGCGTTTTCCAACAAAAATTCACTCACTTTGAAGGTTAACATCGTTGTTTTTTTCTTCAAGGAATCCATGCTGGAACTTTCATAATGCCGGAATGCGGCCAAGCTCTGGCCCAGCAAATATATATATATAATCTCTTAGATATTTATTGAAGTTGTCCTTCTGAGTGCAGATATTTGACTAAATTTAAAGTATTAAAACTATAAATTAATTTCATCAATCACAAAATACCAATCTAAAGTAGCATTCTCAATCTTAAATATAGAGGGCAACCTGGACCACATCCTGTACTTGGCATTTAGTCATAACGTACCAGATAGGCCCTAGACAATGTATATGTACCTCCATTTCCTCCTTGAGAGTCATCCCGCGGTCCAGCTGTTCTCCCACCATTTCGTCAGTGACCGGAAACTGGGGGAGGCTGCGCGTTAACCTCCGGATGAGGACCGGGTTCACCCCGTCTAACATCTCGCGTCCGTACTCCGCGTCCTGCCTCCACCGGTCGTCCTCTGATGGAGACGAAAATGATATCGTTATAACTAACATAGATATCTGACGACGTTCAGAGAAGGACAAACATCTTGTTATTGCCCTTAGAGTTTCCCCTCTCAGACATGTTCGCATATTAAAAGAAAATAATATTTGTTAAACTTAAACTTCGGTGCAAGATCGCAATTTACGCAACCGATTGACTACAGAATGTAAGTTCCGTCCCTGGTGAAAATATAATTTCTGTGATCGTTAACGTCAACACTTTGAAACTAGGCACAACCGTCCCATGCTGTACATATTAAAGATACTAGTAGGCTTAAGATAGCCTTAGACGTCTCTGTCTCCGTCACATTTCTGGCCATGTCTGTGAAGGCTTCGAGTGAATTAAAAGACTGAAATATGTATTTGTGTCATGTATGAAACCGTTAATGTTTACCCGTTCACTCGCAGGCAAGACACCTGCCATGTCTTTGAAGTCTTCGATGGAATCAAAGGACTGACGAACCCGGATGTACTTGTGTCGAATATGCGGGAACGTTACTAAAAGTGGCCAACCCTCATAACAAGGCAAAACCATCCAATGCATTTGGATCTCCTCGGCCATTTCTATCGAAAACAACCTCGGATGTATATGAACGGTATACAATGTCAGAAATCGGAACACTTGAACTACGCTGCAAGTACATCGCGTAGTTATTTTATTTTTGCAGTTAAACTTAATGGCTTAACTCTTTGGAATAGTAATTATGTTTGCAATAATACACTCCACTGGCAATCAATTTAAACTTAGATCTACATATAAAAGCTAAAACACTACTAATAATTAGTAATATTATTCAAAATTTTACGAACTACTTCTACTGATGTACCAGCATACATCCGAGGTTGTTTGCGATAAAAATGGCCGAGGAGTTCCGAATGCATTCAATGATATTCTTACCTAAGATAGCCTTAGACGTCTCAGACACAACTTTCGCCATGTCATAATATCTCATCCCATGCTTACCTACCTAAGATTGCCTTAGACGTTTCCGTTTCCGGCACGACTTTGGCCATGTCTTTGAAGTCTTCGAGCGAATCAAAGGACTGAAATATCCGCATGTATTTGTTCAGCTTGAGTTTGAGAACCACGTCTAGGATAATCTTCTTCTTCTCAATCTGCCGCTCACTCGAGTACTTCAACTCCAGGGGAAGGCTGTCGTACTTGTCACATGCTGGAAGAGTAATTTATGATATTAACTGTGATAGTACATAGAGGATGTTATAAGAGGTCATTTAGTACGGAAGTTAATTGCACGATCTTTTTTTTAAATTAAATTGATAAAAACGAGCCGTGGTGAAACGAATGAGATATTCTATTCATACCGTAAACACTATATTTATGATTTATAGCTCTAGTTCGTAAACACTATTTTTATGATTTATAGCTCTAGTTCGTAAACACTGTTTTATGATTTATAGCTCTAGTTCATAAACACTTTTTAATCAATTATAGCGCTGAACACGCCGCTATACATGTATAACGCGTCAATTTAAGAGTATTCTTTTATGACGTCATGGGAAGAGTAGTATCACTATAATTATGATACAAATTGGTTTTGTCATAATCATTGCATTTAACCCCTTTTTTTCTAAATTATAAATCTAATCGAAACAAAACTATTAAAATCATAAAATGACGTTTTTGCAAACTCGTAATACATCTATGCATGGTTCATTAGTTGTAATATAAACAAGAGCTGTCACAGAGACAGCGCGCTCGACTATTCCGCCGCTTTTCCATGTATGGATTGAAAAGTTTGGGCGAAACATGCATGGATCACTGTTAGATTAGATTACAATGCAATACATGATGTGTTGAGATATTTACATAAATTGAATGGAAAATATTTGAGGTGGTACGCAAACTTTAACGTAAATTTTAAGTCGAAAAGGGGGCATAATTTTGTCAAAATGCTTGATTGAGTTACCTCCTCATGTGTACAAGTTGGGGGTATGATGGTGAACAAGCGTGCAAAGTTTCCAAGCCAGATGTCAATGGACTTTGAAAATATTTGAGGTGGTACGCAAACTTTAACATAAATTCTAAGTTGAAAAAGGGGCATACATTTGTCAAAATGCATGATGTAGTTACCTCCCCCTGTGTACAGGGTGGGGGCATGATGTTGAACAAGTGTGCAAAGTTTCAAAGCCAAATGTCAATATTTGAGGTGGTACACAAACTCTTACAAAAACTTTAACATAAGTGGTTACGCCGACGCCGATGCCGACACCGACGCCGACGCTCGGGTGACTAAGATAGCTCTCCTTATTCTTCGAATAGTCGAGCTAAAAGGGTAGAACAGAAAAGAGACGGTCAAAATTTTAAGAATCATCATCAGTCTCCAAGGTCCTTAATTATGTACCTAGCTGACCCGGAAGTCCCGGGCTGTCGGTGCTCCATTTGAGCAGATTCTGTTGCTCCTCCAGGTAGATCTGACGGAGATACTTCCGGTCCAGGTGGGTCTCCTGTGTGGCAAGCTTCGCTAAAGACAAAGAAAGGAACTATTGAATATACATTAAGCCTGCATATAATTTCAAATGCATTTAAAATTAATCGGGTAAAGGTTTGGTTAGGTATAAATTTGTTAACGGTAGCGACCAGACGTTATTAAACCTCAAAACGACGACGAACAGCATTTAGTGAATCATTCGGAACTCCTCGGCCATTTTCCATCGAAATCAACCTCGGATGTATGCCGGCACATCAGTAGAAGAAGTTTGTAAAATTTTGAATACTATTATTAATTAAGTGTAGTGTTTTAACGTGTATTTTGTATATATATATATATATGTTTAAATTGATTACCAGTGAAGTGCTTTATTGCATAAATAATTAGGATTCCCAAGAGTAAAGCCATCAAGTTTAAATGCTAAATTGAAATTAAATCGCGATCTACTTGCTGCGTAGTTAAATAATAAAGATTTCTGACATAGTAAACCTTCCATATACGTCCAATGTTATTTTCGATGGAAAATGGCAGAGGAGTTCCGAATCTTAATGAGTTTGTAATCATGTATAAAGAGAATTTGTATCGTCTGTGAACAGCGACTGCACAAAATGACTTAGATCTTTAACAAGATGAGTCCGTTTCAATATAGATCTCTTCCGTAATCGGAAATTATCTTTAATTGAACCTTTGCCATTTTCAAAGCCGGAAATATTAAACGGAAATGAAAGAAATCGCATTTTTGCCATCTGCGATGTGTGAACAGATTCTAGATTTTAAAAGTTACAACCAAGATACTTTAATGAAACGGGGCCCTGGCCCAAAATATCCCCAAAATACTCAAGTCAAATCTCAATCTCAACTCAATTTACCACATACATGTAGCATATTATGATACAAAATCTTGCTTGTTTTTATACTTTAAAAAATCCCATACAGTGTGTTGATAAAAAAAAATTCTCAGTATTTCCATGACTAATTCCAGAGCAAAAAAACAATACTTGAATAATTGTAAAAAAACAACCCCAGTTAAATGTACTCAAATACATTTTTGGATGTAGAATATGTTTTCTTGGAATTTTGAGGTGTTAATCAATATATTCAATGATAAAATGCGCGTTCAAAAAGGTGATAAAGCATATATGATTGTTTAATAACTTTTGATGCTTCAGTCGAACCCCGTTGGCTCGAACTCGCTTGGCTCAAATACCTCGTTAGCTCGAACTGGATGTAAAGGACCGATTTCTTTATACTGAATGTAATCATTCTCGCTTGGCTCGAAATTTTCGAGGCTCGATGTATCTTCGCTGGTCCCTCGGAGTTCGAGCTAACGAGGTTCGACTGCATATGGTAAAAAAGCTGTGACTAAGATTTAGATTAGACTTAAGTTTTTTAATGATATTGAGGCCTAAAACTTCAGAAAACGAGCGCATTGAATATTTGTAAAACAATAAAGAAAACGTTTCATATAAAACAATCTGAGATATTTAGCCACTTTGAGATTTTCTGACCTTGACAAATGGCAGTAATTTGTAGTTATTTTATGCAAGATCGTTGGAAGGAGTGACCTCTTTGATAAATCCTAAGAAATAATATATATACTTTAGGTAAAATGTCACTAATTTTTTTACAGGTCATATGACACCAGAGCAGGAGTTAATTCCATCAAACTATTGTGTAATAAATATGCCAGTGATCTACATATATGTGTATACTTATATATGTCATACCTTCACCCGTAGGAAGTGTTATCTTCGAATCAATCCATTTATTGCAGGGAATCTCAAACATTTTCCTGGTTGTCAGGTCAAATAAGACGATGTTGCTAAGGAACCAGATGCGCTTGAACGTGAATTTTCCACCAATCAGAAACACCTGCACACATTTGACATCACCAATCACCGGCGTCGTTATATAGTACGACTCTTTGCTGCCTCGTTCGAAATCATCGTGGAAGAGTTTGTCCAAGAGGTAGCGTTTAGTTCTACCTTTTGTGCCTGCAACAGAATATTATTTTCTTATATCTTATATCTGCATTTTCGACTCGCCTATTCAGAGTGGTTAGGTACAACAGAGACGTGTAAGTATGATGCAGATCCCAGCAGTTGCCCTGGCTTATGTTGTAATTTATAACCTAGTGGACTTTTAGCTTTTATAATATGCTAAAATATCGTCGACAAATCATGATTAATAGTTGTATTGTGTCCCATGACGTGATAAGCAGCCCATAGAATGTTGTATTTTTTATTTTCAGGGTCAAGACTGATTTAACCCGACTGAGGCCACAGGCAACTGTTTAAAGTAAACCAGGGGCTTCTGTTGGGATCTGCATCATACCTTCAAGTCTCTGTGGTTAGATGCAGTTTACTATCACTGTGCTTAAAATAACTTTCATAAAATAAAATAAAAATAAATTAAGTTTGTTTCTGGGGTCCCCTCAACCTCCATACCACGTTTGGAGCCATTTCTAGGGGGACGGAACGCACGTCACAAATCGCGCTACTAAAATGCACCGCTCACTGAATTCTAGGTCACAACTAGACCACGTGAGATGTCTGATGATGACAGCTGCGCTCTAACAGATTGGCCAACTTTTTTCCGCTTGGAATGAGCCAATTTTATGTGAATGTCTGAGAACCAGTGATATAAGACTCCTGACAAAATAATCAGATGGCTTTATTTATTTATATATATTTACGGTAGAAAATTGATGTTTTATGGCTAAAAGCGTTATTAACGCATATTTTTTTCGGCATGAAACATCAATATTGGAACGTAAATATGAACACTGCGATCTGATTTTTTGTCAGCTGTCTTATATTACTGGTTTCCAGACACTTACGCACAGATTGGCTAATTCCAAGACAAAAATAAATAAAAGAAAGTTGTGAAAACTATATGAGAAAAATGCACAGACCGGGCTTGCAGTACTTTCATTTCACTTTGCCAGAAATGCTATGTAAATGCTTCACAAAAATGTTAAAGATGCACTGTTACTCCCAAATAAAAAAGTACCACAAAACATTATTTTGTTTAAATTCACGAAAAAGATCAACAAATATCGAAAGCAATGGTTCTTAAAAAGGAATCCGTGTTTAATTTAAAAGAAAGGTGCAGAAAACATGGTATTTTACCTTATCAGGCGATAGTTGATCACTGTAAATTTTCTAGGACCAACCAGTCATTAATATTTTTGCGTTTTGAGCTATTTAATACACGGTTATCAGAAATTAATATTTAACATTAATGCATTATTTTGTAAGAAGTTAAAGGTTTATAAACTCATTTTTTTAAACATGTGTATGTATTTATTTAAGATATGAGTGCCACTTTAAGGTGTTCTTTCATAGACTCTATTGAGAAAGCGGAAATCAAGTGGTATAATAAACGTTTTTATGATAAGTTAATATTAGACATAGTCTAGTCTTTTTTAAAGCTGCACTCTCACAGATAGAACATTTTGACAACTTTTTTTTTGTCTTGGAACGAGCCTTTTTTAGCGAAAATCCATGGAAACCAGTTATATTAGACTGCTGACAAAAATTAGATCGCAGATATTTATATGTAGGTTCAAAAATTGATGTTTTATGCATTTTTCTTAATCCGTTAGTAACGGTTTAAACCATAAAAACAATAATTTTCTAACGGAAATATGAACATCTGCGATCTGATCTTTGTCAGCAATCTTTTATCATTGCTTTGCAGATATTTATGTTAAGTGTTGCTTTTTCAAAGACAAGAAATAAAGAAGTTTTAAAAACGGTATATCTGTGAGAGTGTAGCTTTAAATAGCGTGTTGAAAAGTTTTTAATACAAAATGAATCCGAATCTTTCTATGTGCTTTTACCATATAAGGCGATATAGACGCCGGCGTCTGTCCCCGAAAACAGATGATTTCCGGTCTCTACGTGCACGAGGTACGTCGTCGTCTTCGGCGATTCCACGTGCATCTCTTCCGGGTGCTTTTTGCGGGCCGTCGACGTCAACACCTTTTCTTGGATAGAAACCAGATTTGCGTAATTTTCTCCACCTACGGGTGTTTCTATTTGTAGACCATCGGGCAAAAGCAAGAAATCGTAATTCGCGCGCTCCTCCATCAATTTGGGCACGATGAACGTCAACGTGACGTCAGCGAGATCTTGCCATGGATACGCCTCCTCTTCCCAATACCTCGTGGGTTCGCATTCTGTGGGATTGGTAGAGTCAAAATCGCGCACCTGCACCTGGAGCGTCATCGTCTTGTGATTGGAAGCGATGTTAAGAAGGCGGTCCGTGAGATACGTGTCTGCGGGCAACTGAATATCCGGTCGCTGGATTTTCCTGAAAATGTCGTGTAAATCATGACACTTATTGAAATGGGGATACGCACATTTCATGTACTTCGCGCAAACACTAACAATAGAAGATTAAACAAGAGCACATGAAAACGGTTCGTATATTTTCATGTAACCCAGCTGCATAGCTTAAGTATTAAAGCCTTATGTTATGGGCCTTGCTAAGGTAAGTGGTGGATCCATGGTCAGGTGGTTACACACTTGACTGTCAATCCAGGGAACGCAGGTTTAATTTCCCGCCCACCATTAAAAGTACTAATTGTCTTCCGGGAGGTACGCTCAATGGGTGTCCCTATGCTCCAAAAATGTTATCTGACTAACAAGCTTATCGGTGCACTCGCCGAATGGGCTTTGTTCGAGTGCGAGTATAACAAAATTCAAAACCACCCTTGCTAAACATATGCCCATAGTCTTCAGTAGCATGCATACTAAGTTTCACGCCTACACGTACGCCGGCCGCCGACGCCTAAGTTAATGACTCTAATCTCAAAAAAAACATGTTTAACTTTTTACTCCACAAAACAGATAAGGTACAATAAATATGATTACAAAATCAACAAGCTAACATGAACAAAGTCATTAAAACGGCTCTGCGGTTTTTGCGGTTAACGTATATATAAAGCATAGCTCATTGACTTTGGTTTTAAAGTTTATCTTATGAATAAAGACACGGTAATTATTTTACTTTCTCTAAGATTTGATATTAAAAGTATGTTGGTGTTAAGGGTTTGGATGACACATTATGCATTTAAAGACTTTGTTATTTCATCCATATACTGTGTTTTTCAAGTATTAATTAATACTAAATTCGTGATGCATAACCAAACCACATTCATGTGTGAACTTTGTTGCAAACAAATTATGTAAATTTTGTTTTTCTCTAAAACACAGCTATAATGCATCGTTTGATAAAAGTACTCCACAAAAAATATTTTTAACTAGTTCGATATAAACTCAGTTACCATCAACGTTTGCTAGCTAATTGTCATTTGTTAAAGAACTACTACCAAAACTTATCTGGTAATATTAAAGATAAATGATTGCAAGTTAAATACCATTGTAATTGACTTATCTACCGACTTAACCAGCTATAAGTTAAGATTAAAACTGCGACATCCAAGATCAAACCTCATACAGTCGATACCCGTTGGCTCGAACTTGCTTGGCTCGATGTTCTCGTTGGCTCGAAGAGTATGTAAAGCACTGATTTCTATGAACACAATGTAAGCATATCCGCTTGGCTCGAATTTCCCGAGGCTCGAGGTATTTTTGCCGGCCCCCTTGGAGTTCGAGCCAATGGGGTTCGACTGTATTTTGATAATTAAAGCCTCATTCCGCATAATACTTCATTCAACAAATGATCAGATTCACCTACCAAGCCTCTTCTTGGTCTTCTCGTGTTTTTAAGCGACGGGCGTCATCGTTGTTGCCATGGAGACGGAATCTGACGATTTTGTGTTCATCGTCTGTTGCTAGGCGATACGTCACGTGACTATTATAATCGAGTTCCGTGCGACATTCCGGAGACCTTCGGATTCCATCGACGAGAGAGAAGTAACTGAACAAGACACACACAAAACAGGATTATAAAAAGGAAAAACGTATATGGCATAAACGTATTTCGCTAAGCTGGCTCCACCCCATCTTAATCAATAAGATTTTACTTAATATCTTCAGGGTCGCATACAGGATTTGACGTTAATTTGGCGTAACTGATGGAGCGTAACCTTTTGAATTGCGCACCTCCGTCAGAACAGAAAGTTCTTTGGTATAAAGTGTTGCCAGTGGGTTTATGGGCGTACTCTCCCCAGAAAAATTTAACAAAGACCTGTTAGAAAATGTGATTTTTGAGGTATTTTATTACTTTTTCTGCTATATTAAATTCAAAAGTAAACTAGGACGATTGGTGCCCCCACACCTGGATCCGCTAATGGTATCGTGTCATTCAAGACAAAAAGTGCATGGTGGCAAAGAGGTGACTTTTTATCTCGTTCTCACGTCTTAGTTATGTCGTGAACACGAGCTGCTAACTCGTTCTCACGGCTAAGTTTGAGATGGCAAGTTTAACCATCTCGTTTATTTATCTCGCGGCCACGGCCTAATTAGAGATACTTAGATCGGGTGAACGAGATAGTAAGGCGTGGCGAAGAGACGACAAAGAACACATGACACCTCTATGTCCCCGTAGTAGTGTATTTTGAGGTGCAAAAAATGAAAAAGTTCTAAGTAGCACGAACAAGCCATACAACTTGTAAAACCATATTAGCATTCATTTCATACTTGACAAACCCATAACCTTACTTGTCAGGCGATTTTAGCGCCCAGTCACGCACAGCGTCCTCATCTCCGTCCACGGCGCTACAGAACTCCTGGAGGCCTGCGATATTCGTGAAGCTTGCCATCCGCCCCGTTGTAAACGCAAGGTCCAGAGGCCCAGCATCCTCCTGCTCCCCGAACTGACCGGAAGTAGAGAAAGAAACATAAAATTACAACCATGGCGCAACAAAACCGGAGTTGCAAGAATGTGCATTTAAACTTAACTACAGTCGGACTCCGTTGGCTCGAACTCGCTTGGCTCGAATTCCGAGTTGGCTCGAACTGAACCGATTTCTATATACTGAAGGTAAGCATTCCCGCTTGCCTCGATTTTTTTGAGGCTCGAGGTATTTCCGCCGGTCCCTCGGAGTTCGAGCCAACGGGGTTCGACTGTACATAGTGCCATTCATGGTGCTACACAAGACTTGGAGCCCACACGCGTGAACGTGATAGTAAGCCCCCAGACCCCCACCCCCAACCATACCCCCGAAACCTGAACGGAAGAAAGTGGAAGGTTAAGAAAAGCCACACAGAGCGTTACAACACTCTTGCGGCCCCGCAATATTCCGGAAGCTTGGCACAAAATTCCCACATACTAATATCACCTTCATCAACCGTCGTGGGCGCTACTGTTTATTTATTTCTTGTAAAAATGGCACTGTATACATCATAATGAGGCGCAATAAAAAGCTCATTCACTGTAAAAGTACAGATAACAAAAACAACGCGCAGCGAACGCCAACGCTTGATTTTTTTTGTTCCTGATTTTTCCTCTGTGAAACAAGGGGGCGTAGCTCGATATTTATTATTGCTCACTCTTACGAGCAAGTGGGATGGAAGAGCGCTACTGAGTGAACGCAAATGCTCGTCTGTTGTTTTTATTATACAAGAGGCATAACTCATAAATTATCAAAATTATGTGCCTTGCTGGACAGTGCGCATTGGGTCTGGTGAAATGTACTTAGTAACGTTGAATCCGAAACTCTTGAACGGATGTTGAGTTATTGTCTAACTCTTTACAAACAGAAGACGACAACGAAGACAACGAAGCTAAGGCTGGTATTCAATATTGATCTAAATTGCATTTTTGAACGATGTAGCTAATCGGATTATTTGTTATTTATAACTGACTAACAGGGTGAATGAAGTCAATGGTGTATGACCATGAGATAAACTTAGATTGAATATTGAATACCACCCAAGGCTATTATAATGCCTCCGTCTTTGTCCTAGAAAAACAGACAAGCAATAATTATGACATTGAGATTCATGGAAAAAAATCGCGGACCAAGAGAGGGATGAACAAAGGAGGTATATAATAATAAATTAAATGCACATATTATTTGGCCGCACGGATTTTTTTGTATACTTCTGAATTTCCACTATTAACTGAATTTCTTTAACTTAAAATTTAAACCTGTAACGTCGACTTCGTCTTTTTTGAAGGTATTTCCATGCTCTACATTTTTCGCGAGCAAACTTTCCTTGTGTCAGGACTTGTAAATGTATTAGAAACAGTCTGTATTTACACATACAGTATTATACTGCAGCAGTCAATTGTAACCACGGCTCCCCCAGGCGCGGGGGTATACAGGGGAAATGGGCCGTGTTTTTTTCGTTTCAGGTGGCCCCGCAGTGCCGGGTGAATGCGGTCGTTTTGTCTTTGCGCAAAATATAGAAGGGAATAGGCCTCACCTAGGGTCCCTGGGGTGCGGGGGCATTTGGCAGGGATTTACCATCAGTTCGTCAGATTTTACCCGGGTTTAGCTGGACCGAAAGTCAAAGTCCCCGCTATTCCCCAGACCATGGGGGCCGTGGTTACAATTGACTGGTGCATAATAACATCAGTAAAATCAGAAAATAAAACCTTTTATAAGTAAAATGACTGTTTTAATTTTCTAAATTCTTTGTTCTTATCGCACTTATTTCCTTTGATCGATTAGTGATAAAGTGGCCTGTTTCTTACAGGCATTGACTCTATGGAGGCTGTCATGTTATTCTTTTTTAACTGGCACGAACGTGGTAAAGGCGAGGTTTTGAAACGGAAACATCTTTATTCCACCACCTGCTCTAATATAATGGCCGGTGCCACATTTGCATTATATTGTCCCACAATTCAATTCAGTGTATTTTTTCAGAAATGTTCTCTGTGTTATTTACATTTTTGATATTCTGCCATGTCAATGTCACTACAATTTTACCGTGTGATTCAAGAGGTTCAAATTTAGACCTGACCCAATATTTAGAAATTCTCAAATGATGAATTATTCTTACTTGTCTAAAATGTTTTTTATGATAGTAAGTTAGATTAGTACGGAATGACTGAAATAGTTGTTCTTTTTGGTCTTCGAATAATTGCACGTTACTGTGAGGAATGCTGTCTTTACAATAATATCCGCATTTAAATTGCTGATGCAATGAAAGTAAATAGTAAAGCACAGAATCTTATTGCTATTTGCTAAATATTGAGACAGATTTTCATGTGATACATTCAAAACATTTTCATTTATAACTGAGAACCTTTTTTTGCAATTAAAAAGCATTTCTTGACATAACTGTATGATACATTTGGTAAGAAATATACATTTTTTTTTTCGCTTTTCGCTCGCCTGTGATTTGCCTTAAATTAAAAAAAAGTATTTTTTTTCGCTCGCTCGCTCCTACTTTTTTTGGCAAAATCCGTAGAACAAATGATCAATTTGTTGTGGCCTAAGATGAAAACATTGAGAAACATGAAAATAAATTGCGGACCAGGGTAGGCGGACCAGGGTAGAGGTGAACAATTGAGAATAAAGTGCTGTTGACAAATAGCGATATCAGATTGAGCTTATCACGTTGACGCCCACTCATTTATAGGATCTATTTTTTTGGCAAGTTTTCTTTGCAGATAATTGACAGGCACTTAATAAATTGTCACACGATATTACTGCAGTCGATTTTTTTATCTTAAAAAGATATGCCATTTATACATTTGTTTTTATGAAAACATAAACTGTTTGCTCAGCTTACGTGGAATCAATCGTTTCCACCCACCCATATCAGAACCTTTATGTTATGTACATCATGATCATGCGCACTATTTGTTTTACTTATCATTTATGAATGCAGTCGATCTTTCCCCACTTGTCGTGGCAATAATAATTACTCGTTACTGAATGCAGTCGATCTTTCCCCACTTGTCGTGGCAATAATAATTACTCGTTACTGAATGCAGTCGATCTTTCCCCACTTGTCGTGGCAATAATAATTACTCGTTACTGAATGCAGTCGATCTTTCCCCACTTGTCGTGGCAATAATAATTACTCGTTACTGAATGCAGTCGATCTTTCCCCACTTGTCGTGGCAATAATAATTACTCGTTACTGAATGCAGTCGATCTTTCCCCACTTGTCGTGGCAATAATAATTACTCGTTACTGAATGCAGTCGATCTTTCCCCACTTGTGGCAATAATAATTACTCGTTACTGAATGCAGTCGATCTTTCCCCACTTGTCGTGGCAATAATAATTACTCGTTACTGAATGCAGTCGATCTTTCCCCACTTGTCGTGGCAATAATAATTACTCGTTACTGAATGCAGTCGATCTTTCCCCACTTGTCGTGGCAATAATAATTACTCGTTACTGAATGCAGTCGATCTTTCCCCACTTGTCGTGGCAATAATAATTACTCGTTACTGAATGCAGTCGATCTTTCCCCACTTGTCGTGGCAATAATAATTACTCGTTACTGCTGTTGATGTTATTTTTTTGTTTTAAAGCTGCACTCTCACAGATCGAAAGTTTTGACAACTTTTTTATTGTTTGTCTGGGAATAAGCCTATTTATGCGAAAATGCATGTAAACCAGTCATGTAAAACTGCTGACAAACATTGGAATGCAGATTTTCATATCTAAGTTCAAAAAATGATGTTTTATGCATTTTTCTTAAACCGTTAGTAACAGTTTGACCCATAAAACATTAATTTTGGAAAGGAAATATGAAAATCTTCGATCTGATCTTTTGTCAGCATTCTTTTACCACTGGTTTGCAGATATTTACGCTAAATTTTGCTCATTCCAAGACAAAAAATAAAAAAAAAATGTAAAAAAGGTAAATATGTGAGAGTGCAACTTTAAAATTATAACTTTTTTCTTTACAATTTAAATCGGAGTGTTTTTACGAGATATAAATAGAAAACTGGGGGAATTTCAAATATAAAATGCATCGTGTAATTTTTTATATTTATCTGAAACGCATTTATGAATGTTCATGTATTTGATAATATTTTGAATCGAAATATGTTTTGTTGGGAGGTTGAATTCGTCTCGAGTGGATTTTTGCAGAGTCAGGTTTCACGAAGCTCAAGCTGAGTGATATTAAAATCTGCAAAACATCCACGAGAGTCGAATTATATTACTTAAGAGTCACATAATTTCATAATAAATGTCATTTTAATGAAGCACTATTTAGTATTATGACTTCATTTTGACATCACACAACGATAGACACAAGCGGTGTCAGTGTGTGTGTGTATGTGGGGGGGGGGGGCAACCGGTGCGCGCCCCCCTTAAATCATCCAAGTTTTTTTTATTTCAATATAGGAGAAGGAAGGTAATAAAATACGCCCAAAAATGCACCATTTCGGATTAGAAATTGCCCAAATATGCACCATTTCGGATTAGAAATTGCCCAAAAATGCACCATTTCGGATTAGAAATTGCCCAAAAATGCACCATTTCGGATAAGAAATTGTCCAAAAATGCACCATTTCGGATTAGAAATTGTAAAAATTATCTTGGAGAAGGACCCCAAACCCCCATTCCAACACTTTAAACCAAATAAATTTCGGTACTGAGGGAGGGGCCCGAGTCAAATGGGTACGCCCCTAAGTTACGCCCCCTCTAACGTCGAATCCTGGAGCCGCCCCTGATAGTTTGCATGATGTGACGTATGCAGAGTTGAATACGGACGAGTCTATTTTGCGATATGTATTGCGTGTAAACTTATGATGGGTAAATAATAAAACAAAACGGTATACAATTCAAATATGTTTTATGCATTGAAGTGTCTCCTATGTGATTCTTGCGAGTAATGTATTTGATAAAAGGGTTATCAATAATGTTTTTTTGATCAGGGATGTCGTATTCGACTCTAATGGATTTTGGCAAATTTGGTCGAATACAACACCCCGGAGCAAAAATCAGTAATAATAACTCTTTTAAATTGTAAGTCTATATATTCATTTATATATCATTCAAAAGGGATTTTTTTAAATTTGTTTATAGTACTTTTAAAAACCATTAACTCGGGTAAGTCGACATGTTTGGATTTACCTAATACAAAATTACGTTGTCTTATCAAATAAAACTCTTACTTTCAAAAATGCACACCGGAAGTCGTCTGACGCGTCATCTCCTCTGCAGAGGTTGAAAAATCGCAGACGAACTTGGTTCACCTTTCCGGGGCGTAGAATATCCAACCCCGCAAAGTCCAGTGGCGAAGTATCCCTTACCACGGCGTATCCCTGTAGTTCGTCACCCCATGTATTGGTCGCTTTCCCCGTGTAGAACCACTTCATCTTGTACCACTGCACGGACGCCTTCTTAATGGCACCGCTCGTGAAACTCGTGGATCTCTCCAAAGGCTGCACGAGGAAATAATTAGTTTAAACATATTTATTTTTACAACAATTGTGAAACAAGTTATTACACCATTATATTAATCACTCTCGTTGGCACGATGTTGCGCGAGAATGTGGTCTTGTTGTGGGGGAAACCGGAGTATCCGGAGAAAACCCAGTTGTCCGGCTTGGTGACCACTAAACAAACTCACATGCGCCAAGGCCGGAAATCGAACCCGGGTCGCATTGATGAGAAGCGAGTGCAAGGAAACAATTGTGAATGTTGAAAGATGCACTCTTACTCACAAATAAGATTCACCACAATTAATAATAATGTTTTAATATTCCAAAAAAGGATGAATAAATGTAAAAAAAACGATGGTTCTATAAAGGATATCGATTTTATTTGAAAGAAATGAGCATAAACACGGTATTTCTTCCTTATGAGACCATAGTAGACCACAGTAAATCTTTTAGCACTCACCAATCATTTAATATTTTTGCGCTTCCTGCTATTAAATTCACGGTTACAATCTTGTTATCAGTAGTTAATATTTTCCATAAATGCATTTTTTAGTACTAAGTAGTTTAAGGCTTATCAGTCAAACGTTATGTTTGTTTTACATAATTATGTATGTATTGTTTTTGAATAATAACTTTAAAAACTTGAATCTAACGATATTTATACCTGAACTCACGAGTGAATATTACTCCGATAACCACAGAATCCCGATGTATATCAGTGATCGAAATTAGACTTTAGGTTGAACTACTCCGATTTTTACGCAACTGCTTGGCACAAGTATTTACAATATCCAGAATTTGAGCGAGCCCAAAAAGCATTTCACCAATGCTGGTCTTGTGCTTATTTCTTCCAGTGAGATACTAAGATGATAAAATGAATCTCAGGTTTTGTACAGCTAGGTTTGAATAAGACTATTATTATATCCCGGATGAAAATTTCAAAATTGGGAGACATATTTAAGAGTGGGTTTAATCGTGTTTCGTGTCAGTTTACTTTTCAAATCCTCATAGATAAAATGTGGTATGTTACGTTTACATTACTGGTGAAATTAGGGGTATAAATCATGGAAAAATATACGTCAAAAGAATATTAATGACTTCGGTTATCATCAACATTTATGGCATATATGTGGATGAATTGACTGAATTGCTCATACATTCAAACCACTTGTATGTTTTTTGGTGCACTATGAGCATTATCGTATGCAACGAGGAAGTGCCATTCTTAATCACATTTACATTTATTCGTCAAATGATTCAGGCGAACAAACGACTTGACCTTATTTATTTTTTTGAAGATTTCGTATAGTGCAGTTTCCTTTTCCGCTAGTAGAAAAGTCCTTAGAGGTTCTTAGGCCAAACAAATAATTATTTGATTTCACTTACATCTCCAAAATTCCAAAGAGTAGGTAGGGTAAAAGTTACTTTCTTTTCTTTTTCTTTATTTGAGAACCGGGATTTTATACCAAATATACCTATATCAGGGTATTTCTCCATTGTAGATTATTTAAATATGAAAGGGATAAAATTTAATATGTGCACTCAAATAAAAGCACATTTTTTCGGAATTTACGAAAGAAATCCACACTTCGGCAAACAATAGTATACTAGGTCTTGGTATATACGGTATACTAGTCACTAGTGGGTCCAAGGGGGTGGGTGCAGTTGAAACCTAATATTACCTTAATCAAGCAAAACTCCTTACATCTTCTGTCACATTCAAAATATTAAGGTTCTTCACAGCCCGATACAATGCGTCCTTTCCACCCTTAGCACTCTGTACCGTTTTCTGCAGCACATGCTTGGCTTTAACCCTAGTATGCACCCTGTCCTATTTCTGCAGAAAAAATTCCTCCTTAAAACATGGCTAAAACCCTAGAATGCATTATAAACAGTGTTTTCGATGCGTCGGTATACTTCAAATAATAAACGACCTGACCCATATCTAAAAGTGTAAATTTAAGCAAGTTTACATATAAAAATGTGATTTCGAGTACGGGCACGAACTTAAACCACCCGACAGATAGTTTCATCTTAAAGGGACTCGCTCACATATTTTATTTTGGCAATCAACTCCTAGACTGAAAATGAACCTAAGTGAGCTTACCCCTTTAATTCAAATTGAGATATCTTAACATAACCTTTTAAACAAACCCAAACAGCTTCCCTTAGGTACTAATTGTTTTAAAAGGTTAAAGCAGTTAAATCTGTATAAGCGATAGACACGCTTTTTTGGCAAATAGAGCTTTTTTCTGTCATATTTCTGAAAAACAACATAAGTAGAGCTCTATTTTTGAATCTTCGATGACATATTATCATTGTTACAAGTATTTATAGGATAATCTTATCAAAAATCGTAAAATTAAGAATTTCAGTTTGACATTCTGTGAGTGTCACCAATTAAGTTGAAAATTTTACTTGCAAAAACATATACACGTTGCCCATACTGACCAATAAAGCTTTTATGTATAACTACTCAAATGTATTAATTCTAAAAAAGCCATCGTGCAATACTTTCGTTGGTAAGTTCCATTTCACACCAATCGTACAACTCGGCCATCTCCGGCAACCTTCGGAATTATAGCCGAGGTGTTCCGATTGATTTCACATGAAATTGTTTTCTTCAATATCTGACCCTATAAAACCTGGACCAGTCCCTTTAACGTGCCAGATGCATCATTTGGTTGTTATGAAGTTTAAACTGATAAAGCTACGAAGACACTCAACGATATTAAGGTTAGCCATGACCCTAACCCATCCATCAATAGGATTCAAAAATGTGTTAGTGTAATTTAGATATTAAAGCTGCACTCTCACAGATTGAACGTTTTGACAACTTTTTTTTATTTTTTTGTCTTGGAACGAGCCAATTTTTGCACAAATTTATGGAAACCAGTTATGTAAGACTGTTGACAAAAAAATAGATCGCAGATTTTTATATTTAAGAACAAAACATGATGTTATATGCATTTTTCTTAAACCGTTAGGAACGGTTTAAGCCATAAAACATAAATTTCGAACAGAAATACGAAAATCTGCGATCTGATCTTTTGTCAGCAATCTTGTATCATTGGTTTTCATATATTAACGCAAAAATTTGCACTTTCCAAGACAAAAAATATATATATCTGTAAAAACGGCATATCTGTGAGAGTGCAGCTTTAACATTGAAAATATATCTTTGCTGAATTTATTTTGATTAACCGTTATATTATTTTTGCATTGATAACATTCTTGAATTTATCTTATGATACATTGGCGGGAGGTTATAAAACGAAGTTTTACCATGCTTATAGCAATTCTATTAATTTGTTTGTTTAATAACACAATGTCTATGTAAAAAAAAGCTCTCGGTTCAAAACTTAAATTAAATATTTAAACTTAACATCTTGTCACTTTAAAATAAAACTACCAGTATCAATGTGTTTGTATTAATGATGGGTGGATTACCTTAAGGTTTACGAAATAAAAGTATGTGAATTTGGATACCTGGGTGTCAGACCCAATAGTATTTTAGTCTCATTTGAACGATAGATCTTTTATTTCCTCCATATATGGAGAGCAAAACATATATACAGCAGGTTAAATTGAATGTCAAATAATGCAGGTTTCTATACATAACAATGAGAAAATATGTTTACATACACAGAAAATGGCATAGTACGTGGTTTTAAGGCCTAAAAATATACAGTTGGTTCGGGTTACCCGACCCTACCTACGAAATAGGCGCCGACCTTACCATTTAATGCAGTCCATCCCTATTTGAAGTTTTTCACTGAAATTTGGAAGTTTAAATTTCCCGAATGCAATATTTTTCCCCCTATTTTTTAAAACAGTATGTTAAAAATAAAATAATTTGCAATTATAACTTGCCGAATTCACAGATTTATATTATAATTATTAATATACCTTAAGTCTGATTGCAATTGTGACCATAAAACTAATTTTATATTTTGAACTTCAAGTTTTCTTCAAAATTATTAAAGTTTCTGTACCTCCTAGGAATCAAGTTTTAACCCATTTCTAAAAAGTAATATACTTTCAAACTTCCTTTAAAGGAAGCCCTGATGTAACCCTAACCAAGCCTTATTGTTTTGGCCTAAAGACGAGGAATAAAGACACCGATAGCCACAAAGTAATTGAGGATAATAAACTGATAATGGTGTGTGGTTTAAAAGAAAAAAGCAGGGTTGAAAAAACGTAGAACGAAAGCAAAGTTCTAAATTCCAAACTGCATATGAATAATCAATATGTACATAATTTTAATAATATGGATATACAAATGCAAAAACGTTCACTTTTTTTTAAAACTAAAATGACTTTAACAAACTCATTTTTATGTCATTTTAATGTACGATTTCAGTTGACAAGATACGAGAATCTTTATTTAAAGTCGGGTATATGATAACAAGAAACATATGCTCAATGAGCTATTTTCTGACATGAAAAGTAGAGAAATTATACACACCGTAATAGCTAAAATGATGTTATTTCGGTCATGTATTTTACATATTAATTATCATTATGCAAAGACCTTTTAAATGATAACAAAATTGTATAGCACAATAATTTGACATTAAGGTAATTTGAGCTTACAGAGAACTTCCTTAATTTTGGATCGGATACATTTAAGTCGAATGCACAGGTCGACTAAGTCATATGATTTAAAAGATAAATGAAGACTTAAGCATACTATTCAAAATATCTATTGAAGTTATTTACTAAATCCGAACTATCGATTGCCGATTTTTATTATATTTTTGAAGTTTTGATTTGTGTACACAAGCTTCCACTTAAAATAGTTTAAGCAAATTTAAGTCCACATTCATAAAGAAGAATAAGCTACAGTCATTCTTAACCATACTAATACACAAGCAGATGTAACAAGACCATAATGTTTTGAAGGCGAACAATCGGTTGATAACATCTTTTTAAAGTGATACCCTCATTTAAAATCAATACATACACATGTATAACAAACATTAGTTTTGAGTGATAACTTACTAAATAATGCATTTATGGAAACTATTCATTACTGATAACAAGAATGTAAGCGTATACTTAATAGTTAAAAACGCATTTTTTTTTATATTGGTGAGTGCTAAAAGATTTAGTGCGATCTACTATGTCTCTTAAGGTAGAAGTACCGTCTTTTCAAATTAAATAGGGCATTCTTCATAAAAAACTTTTGTTTTCGACATGTGTTCATCCTTTTGGGTACACTAAAACAATTGTTGTAATTGTGGCAAATCTTATTTGGGAGTAAGAGCGCATCTTTAATGCATTAACGTGTTTTTCTCATTTGACTTTTATGATCAAAACAAAACAAAAAGCATACAATTTATGTAGAGAAAACTATTAGCGATGTTTTGACGTGTTGTTTTTTTCAACTGGAGAATTTGTGACCAATCATTTACATTTACAAAAAAGTTGGCAAACACAAGCTTATAACAAAAAAGCATTATAGTAGTCGTGATCGTCGTCGTCATCGTCATAATCATCATCATCAGCAGCAACAGCAGCAGCAGCAGCAACAACCACAACATCATTATCAACAACAGTAGCAGCAGCAACAGTAACTCCATCAATATATGCAGCCTAGCTTCTGACTATTTTTCAAAAACGACACTTACCGGTTTACCCATGGCCTGCCTCTCTGTCGTTGTCACCGTCCGGTAGATCTCGTAACCATGGTTTTCCCATTCCTCTTCAGTTGCCATGGTTACTGTTGCCTGCAATTTTGGAGATCAAGACGCTTTGTAAATAAACTTTCCTCGCACCAGCTTATTTGCTAACGAAAATAACGAAGCATCCCTGATATATCACATACTATGGGTATTCTTCTCTGATATTTTAGTAGTCGTTTAATGATTATGATATCACACCATGAAAGCGATATTCCTGAAGCACGAACACAGTATTAATTGTTTTAATGTGTTGAGTTCAATGTTGCCTTGTCATATTCAAATCTTTATAGGTATGTACTGTATTTCACATTAAACAGAGATCTGCTGGTCAATACTGATTCCCCTTCGGCGAATATAAGCAAATTCCATTCATTAAGTATTCATTCCAAATGAAATCAGCTATGTTTACAATTGACACTTGTAATAAGCTGACACATAATGCATACGCTAGACTAATTCCCCATTTACTGGCGCATAACATATGAATCGTAGTACATGTACAAGTAAGGCCACACCAACTCGATTCTATGTTAAGCGTCAGGCTGCACTACCACGCAGGAAAACAAAATGATTCATGTGATAACAGCGTGTTCGCAAGTACAAGTTCACAGAGAACTTTCGCAAATGACCTTTAAACTCAACTGCAACTTTTACCTGTACTAATGTCTACACATACAGGCAACACGATCAAGCTACACGTACAAGCTACACGTACAATCTACACGTACAAGCTACCCGTACAAGCTACACGTACAAGCTACACGTACAAGCTACATGTACAAGATACACATACAAGCTACACGTACAAGCTACACGTACAAGATACACATACAAGCTACACGTACAAGCTAACCATACAAACTACATGTACAAGCTACAAATACACGCTACCCGTACAAGCTACACATACAAGCTACACGTACAAGCTACCCGTACAAGCTACCCGTACAAGCTACACGTACAAGCTACCCATAAAAGCTACACGTACAAGCTACACGTACAAGCTACACGTACAAGCTACCCGTACAAGCTACACGTACAAGCTACATGTACATGCTATCCGTACAAGCTACACATACAAGCTACACGTACATGCTACACGTACAAGCTACACGTACAAGCTACACGTACAAGCTACCCGTACATGCTACACGTACAAGCTACCCGTACAAGCTACACGTACAAGCTACCCGTACATGCTACACGTACAAGCTACCCGTACAAGCTACACGTACAAGCTACATGTACATGCTATCCGTACAAGCTACACATACAAGCTACACGTACATGCTACACGTACAAGCTACACGTACAAGCTACCCGTACATGCTATCCGTACAAGCTACACATACAAGCTACCCGTACAAGCTACACGTACAAGCTACACGTACAAGCTACACGTACAAGCTACCCGTACATGCTACACGTACAAGCTACACGTACAAGCTATCCGTACAAGCTACACATACAAGCTACACGTACATGCTATCCGTACAAGCTACACATACAAGCTACACGTACATGCTACACGTACAAGCTACACGTACAATCTACACGTACAAGCTACCCGTACAAGCTACACGTACACGCTACACGTACAAGCTACACGTTCAAGCTACACGTACAAGCTACATGTAAAAACTACACGTACATACTAAACGTACAAGCTGCACGTACAAGCTACCAGTACAAGATACTTGTTTAAGCTACACGTACAACCTACACGTACAAACTATACGTACAAGCTACACGTACAAGCTACACGTACGAGCTACGCATACAAGCTACACGTACAAGCTACACGTACAATCTACACGTACAAGCTACACGTACAAGCTACACGTACGAGCTACACGTACAAGCTACACGTACAATCTACACGTACAAGCTACACGTACATGCTATCCGTACAAGCTACACGTACAAGCTACACGTACAATCTACACGTACAAGCTACACGTACAAGCTACACGTACGAGCAACACATACAAGCTACACGTACAAGCTACGCGTACGAGCTACACGTTCAGGTAACACGTACACGTCGCCGTGCATAAATGTGGAAAAAAGCAAGCATAACGTACTTAATTAAACCTCATTTACAGATGGTGCTCAAAGAGTTCATATAGACAAAACTAACCTCTTGAGTGTTCTTACATAACTAAAGGTTTAATGTTTAATTATAAACTTCTTCAACTGTTCCCATTTCATATCAGTACATGTATAAAAACCCGAATTTCTTTGCAGCATTTTTAGTTTAAATGTTTTTTGTTTGTGTTTCAAATACCTTAAACCTACAAAAGTCATATGACGCTAGACAGTTTGGTGCGGCCTAATGTAAATAAAACCTATGACAGTTTACATTCAAGGTTAACGACTCGACCTGTTTAAGTAAAAACATCTAGCAAACGATGTATGCTTTTGAACATTTGACGGTGTATAATTGGTCCGCCGGACTTAAACACATTCAATTTAGTCATAAACCACATACTAAATTTAAAAGAGTACGTGTTTCATTCTTTTTAAATGATATTTATGAAAACTTCATTCGTACTCTTTATAATTCTGCAGTCGAAATCTGAATTGCGATAAAGCTTTAAGTTACTTTAATAGAGGCCTCCAGATAAACAATAAACTAATACACAGAACGAAATATTTATTAACTTACGGTGAATAACTGCTGAGATAATCCTGGCTGAGCTTATTAAAACTATGTTTATGAACTGAATGGCACAATACGATCTTTTTAGTTAACGTAATTAGAACCAGACACCATGACCATTGCGTTAGAATCAGACACCATGACCATTGCGTTAGAATCAGACACCATGATCGCCTTACAACTGGTTTTAATTCATATATTTGCGCAATTGAGTGTTTTCATCCACTTTTTTTAAAAGAGAAATAGATTCATATTTTATTGTAATGTTATTGCAATTTCATAGGTAAATTGTACTTTTGAAAGTATTGTAAATACTTCTCAATGTTAGATAAAACTATTTTACGATATTCGTTCAGAATTTGAAATGTTCTGATTATCTTTAAACTAATCAATATAGAGAATAAACGAAAACAACACAATTTTTGGCTTATTTTTGGAAGATAAAGGTATTAAATATGTTAAATAAACTCAATTTCCTCTTTACTGGATCTTACTCATTTAATCCAAATAATTAAATCATGCTCCAGGTGCCTCTTTCTTAACGTTTCGGCCTAAGGGCCTATCTCAAAATTATTAACGAAAACGTTATAAAAATGAGAAAGTTTAAACATACCTTTTCTCATAGATACAATTACTTTTTCCTCATGAACTCCAACTGCAAACTGTTACACTTAAATGCACACTCTAGCCTTTATATGCCTTCCTGTTTGATCATTTTGCAAAGAATTCGTCCACTTAAAAATCTGTTATCAATACAAACTAGATATTTGTGAAAGTGGCGATCGCACACGGGAGGCAACTCAGCGTAAACTCCGGGAAATAAAGCAAATGAGTTATTTAGACTTGACGACATTTTAACCATTTTTGCGGCCACTTTTGTAATGTCTACATGGAATTTGAGCAGGCTGAAAACGCCACTGCACGCATCTCAGTAGGAAGCCAAGTAGCTCTCCTGTGGCGGCTCTACCGGGGGCACAGAGAGCCCGTGCCCCCCCCCCCAGCTGGCCGGCAAGTAAAGTTTTTTGGGGCACATCTTTATTAATTTAACTGTACAAATAAGTTGTTTTGTCACAATTTAAATTTTATACCGCTATAAGCATTTGAGCAAATAAACAATTGAACCTGATTATCGAGTATAATATAGTATTCGAAACGAAAAAGTCTCTTGAAAATGACATCGGGGCCCGAACATTCGATGAAAAAAATCGGCGCCGCATTTTACACAGACAGCTGATCAAAAGTTGACAAATATGGCTGCAGTTATACGCCTAAGTTTACTGTTTTCGGGATATATCATATACCAGAAATATGTTGTTTTAAACTGTTAACATGTGCACATTATATGTTCGTTATTGCTTTTAATAATGTCATTGTGTGTTAACCGTCTCCGTGGCCTAGTGGGTAAGCGGTCGCCTACGGAGCGGGAGGTCGTGGGTTCGATCTCTGGCGTCATACCACAAGACGTTAAAAGTTGGTACAAGTAGCTCCCTTGCCTGGCGCTCGGCATTTAAAGGGTAGTGCTTGGAAAAGTGGTGTACTAAGTACTGGTTTAACCCAGGAAAATTGCACCCTGTGTATCGGTGCTTTACACCGAGCACGTAAAAGAACCAAGGGGTCTCTTCGAAAAAGAGCTAGGGTATCGCACCCGGACTTCCTTGTATCCCACCACTGTCTCTTCAGCGTGCTGTCCCTTCAGCAAAAAACAAAGGACCCCGTTGGAAATAAGTGCTTGCACTTTCAGTGTGGAAATACCATGTGGTTTGTGACGTCACATTTAGTTATAACGTGAAGTAAAATACCGCTCGACTCAAAAAGGATTATCGCTGTAAGTGTGTTATTTTTATATAAATTTTTATAAAACCTAGCGGAGGCTAAGCGGAAAAATGTACACTACACTCGGTTACTAAGCGACATGTTGAGTAATTTATAGATTTTTCAAAAATCGTGGGCAAATGCTGAAAATGGACAAAATATTGTTTGTTATGACGAGAAGCAAATTACGTTTCTGGTCCAAAAAGTTGTTTATATATATATTCACCATGTTTGCCTTAAAACGGAAGTCTCGGAATGCATATTCTATCCTCAGGATATATACATACCTACAAATAAGGCATTCAGTATATATAAATATCAAATGTTTGTATTTTGTTATGACGAAAAGTAAAACCTATTTGGTTATGACGAAAAGCAGTTTTTTTAGGAACAATTGCCGACCTCTCTCCATCTTGCAATGAGCCCACTTTGAACCTGTTTTGCAATGAGCATTGGTTATGTTTTACAGCAATTAAAAGAAATATACACTATGTATGTCACTGAATTTATTGATCAGAAAACTTCATGATTCCAACAACACGTTGCGTGTTCTTCATAAGCTTGTCTGGTATTTTTTGACAAAAATGGAGTTTATTTGTCGTCGGTAGGTTAAAAGTGCACCTACATGTAGTTCACATGTAGTTCACATGCATTGATAGACATATGTTAACGTGGAAACTTGAGTGATAAACCTTGATGTTGAACAACTTAAGCAAAACCATGTTTATCGGCACAATAAAGAGGGTCAATGATTTAATCAAACAAATTGTTTTCTTTTTCAGAATGATGCGGCCTCCCCTTGCCATGGGGAAGCGCAGCAGGCGAGCTAAGAAAAAACAAGGGGGAGGACGTAATTCCGTTTCATGCAAACATTAAGTGAAAAAAAAATCATGGCAAACAAAATGGCTGATTTAGAATGAAAAGTACTGATTCAGGTACCAACTTTTGCCTGGTAAGTGGACTTTTACTTAACATTTTGAAAAAGGTATGCGTCCAGTATGTGGTGAAAAACATATTCTTCGATCGACATCTTAGTTAGGTATCATAACTTTAAAGATAAAAAAGTTATTGAAAAGATTGTGGCTTAGGAGGCAATGTTTACAAATAAACGTGTTGATTTTTTCCACAATTGTTTGTATTTTCTCGGCAGATATGGCATATCGATGCATGTTGTAACTGTGCTTGCATGTATATATTCCTATTTTCAAAACTTCATGGTTATTGCTCGACTGTACACTTTCTTGGCCGATTTTTTGTTCCTTAACACCCAATTTTGTTTGTGCCGATAAACATGGTTTTGCTTCTGTTGTTCGACATCAAGGTTTATCACTGAAGTATCCACGTTAACATATGTCTATCAATATGCATTTAATCAAGTTTGATAATGAAAAAATGGCAACGTTTACTTCAATGAACGTTTGTTTAAGTAACATTCAATTGTTTTAAGGGTTTTTATTGAAACACAATTAATGTTAACTACATGTAGGTGCACTTCTAACCTAGCGACGACACATAAACTGCTTTTCATAACCAAATAGGTTTTGCTTTTCGTCATAACACAATACAAACATTTGATATTTATATAAACTGTATGCCTTATTTGTAGGTATGTATAATCCTGAGGATAGAATATGCATTCCGAGACTTTCGTTTTAAGGCAAACATGGTGAATATATATATAAACAACCTTTTGGACCAGAAACATGATTTGCTTCTCGTCATAACAAACAATATATTGTCCATTTTCAGCATTTGCCCACGATTTTTGAAAAATCTATAAATTACTCAACATGTCGCTTAGTAACCGAGTGTAGTGTACATTTTTCCGCTTCTGTTGTGATTGGTTATGAAATCCTTTCTACGACCATTCGCACTGTACCACTGCCCCTGGCATGTACAGAAGTTGTCAGTTCCTTGCAGAGGTGAAGGCACCTAGTACTGGTTCTGCCCAGGATAAGTGTGCGGTGGTTGAACTGTCACTCTGGGACCCTTCAATGTGCTCACGCCGGGACCCGGAGTATAAACTACTAACACCACCACAGAAATACATACATACGACAAGATATGTGTGTGCATGACGTGCATTTAACGTTGCCGCCTTGAAACTTTCCATTTCGGCCTTTATTATCGTCTAGTTCTCGGAACTATGCTAGAGCCTTTGTAAATTAATACATAATAATTTATTTGAAACCCTTTTTGGATTTTGTTGTCAAGTTATTTTTTCTTCAGTTAACTTAAACAACAATGACGAGGTACCTAAGTACCGTTGAGTGCAATTAATATACTGTAGGGTTAAATAGCTTTATTCTACAGCATACATGTATATATATATATGTGTGTGTATCAGGTGGACGAGTGGTTATCCGTCGACACTGGTTCGATTCCCAAAACCGGCTAGATATCTTTGTTGTTTTTGAAAGGTTAACTCAGATCAGTAAATGCTATCTTTTTAATTCAATTGCTCTGACAAACATCATTGACAGTGAAGACAAATGTTAATTAAATGTCATTATAGGATTAAAATAAAGCATAATGCATTCAATTGTTTTTATATCTTTATTTTAGTTGTGCCCCCCCCCCATTTAGAAATTCCTGGAACCGCCACGATCTACTTTATCTTTTTTTCAATTTAACTTCCTAGTTATGCACAAAATAAAATTGAATATATCACTCCACGACAATATCAAAAGCCGAATTTGACAAGTGAATTGTGAATCCGCCCGAAAAAAGCGTTTCCAAATATACATCGTCGAACCATTAACCGTTCAAACGTTATTAGTGTAATGATTTTCGAATTTTAATAGAATCAACCAATTTAACAGTTTTTGCTGCTAAAATGATATGTACATGACCGATATTGAAGTTTCCAAAATATTATTTGCGGAGGGTGACGTCAGCTGTATCATGGACACACCAAAACAAAACGGCGGCCATGTTGGATTTTACGAAGAACGAAACAAAACAAATATTAATTAATACAAGTTCAAGAACCAAGTAAAGGTATTCAGCAAAAGCAGATATTGAGTCTGGCTGTCCATGAAATGATTTACATTATCATGTGGATTTAATATTACATTAACCGTGAGTAACGTGGAATAAATCACACGAAATCTTTTCTTGCAATTCAATTACCGTTTAACTTGAACGGTTTTCATGAAGTGTGTTTGGGAAAGTTGCTTCTCTTGTCAATTATATAACCCTAGTGGAATTTCAGATTTTATGAAATGTTGAAATATGGTCGACAAATCATGATTAATAGTTATATTGTGTCCCATGACGTAATAAGCAGCCCATAAAAGTTGTATTTTTTCATTTTCAGGATCAAAACTTATTTTACCCAGCTGAGGCCAGGGGCAGCTGCATCATACATTCAAGTCTCTGTGAATGCATCATTGCTAGAGGAAGTCAAACGGAATTAAAAAAGAATTGAATTGAAAATATCGCATACTTATGCACACGGTCTTTGAAGCCTATTGTATAAATATGTGTAAAAGCAACTTATGAAGGTGATGCAGCCATTGCAGGCATAGATCAAGGTAATTATACAGAATATAGTAAACAATATGATTTAGTATCATTAACATGGTAAATAAGTACAAATTACTACAAACAGTATATGGTTTCATAGTTGAATGCACTGATGCATCAAATAAAATGATGATAAAAACCTAATATTTTGACTGTAGTCTAGTACTTGTAATGCAACAGTCAATTGTAACCATGCCCCCCCCCCTCCCCCCCAGGTCCAGGGATTGGGGGGATGGTCCACGTTTTGACCTTTCAGGTAGCCCAATAGGGCAGATGGAGTGCAGTGGTTTTGTTTTGCTGGTATTTTCCAGCAATGTGTTCATGCAGGGCGTGGATTTTACCTGGGGTTGGCTTGACTGACAGTCAAAGTCCTAGTCCAAATGATTGTACGTTGACGGATTTTCTTTAGATTTTTGATATGGCAAATCCTTCACGTACAAATTGTTTAGTATCAAAAGTGGGTAGTTGTTCCGATCAGGATTCCAGGTTAAAGCATATAGCGTCTATAAAATATCATAATAACAAGAAATATTACCAGATAATGTTATTTTATATTAGTTCCGTATACAAAAAAATAAATATCCAACTTATAATTATGAGTTTGACGGCTTTTCTTCATTTCATTCTGTCAAAACATAACGATATATACATGAAGGGCACCTGCAAGGCTTCAGGGCACAGTTTTAAATCGCTCGGAACATTTCGGCCATGGCCGAGTTGTTACGATTGTATAACGAGGTCTATCTCGAAGCCTTGTCGGAGGAGGCCGAGTTATTACGATTGTATCGAGTTGTTCCCCTTCGCATAATTGTTTTCTGTGTCAGTCAACTTTCGTTTTATTGGAAAGGTAAACAACTTGTTTTAATGCATTAAATGCTTGTTTAGTGCAAAATAGCATTTCACTTACATGGTAAAATATGAATATAACTCTTTATGATCAATTTCAACCATAAAATACTTCACTTAAAACAATTTCAATATTTTTAAAACACCCCCGTTTTTTGCACATTCCCGTTTAGACGTTAGGGATTGGAAGAATCCCGTATAACACGTCTAATATTTTAGACTATCAAAGTCCCCACTATTCCCCGGACCTAGAAGGGGCTACAATAGTTTAAGCCCTGAATTATAGATATTCTGGTTTTCCCAACCTAATCCTCCAGTACAAACAAACTTAAACCGCACATTACTTTGGAAACAATAGAGTCATTGGACTGTCAATAGCTCGAAATTCACCTTTTATTTGTACCGGCATGGGAAAACCCAGTTATGTTAATTCCGGGCTATATATTTTGTCTTAAGTGCATTACCAGCACTAGTCCAAATAATTGTACATTGACATATTTTTTTATGATTTTTGATATGGACTATTTTAATGAAACTTCATAGGAATGCTCCTTGGTTGGTGCTTTTTCAAAATTGTTCAAAGAAATGGATACCATGCAGAACTCTGATTGCCATGGCAATCTAAAGGGAAAATTACAAAACATTTTTTGGCAAATACTATGAAGCCTAGTGCTTTAATATTGGTGTGTAACATTGTCGATTGGTTATCTACCATGTTTATTCAAATTATGCCCTTGGAGAAAAATTGGCCTCAGCCCATGGGCTATAAGTTCATTATATCTGAAACTGAAAGTAATGTAAATTTTTCTCTTGAAGCAAGGGCAGCAAGTCTTGATATATGGTCTCCCTTTTTGTTGGTGATTCCACTACTTTCTATCTATTTTTAGTAACAAGGGAATAGATTTTAAATTTCATTAAGTCTTCAACATAGTCACTTCTGAGGTAATAATTGTTCTTTTTTCAAGTTCATAGATTCAAATAATTATTATACACTTTATTCTTTAGAAAAAAAATCATTTTTACTTAATAATAAATTTTATAATCAGACTTTTCCATTGAAATTCATGTAGATTATTGTTTATGCAGAAGTCCTGTCAGTGTGGTGCGCAGGCAACTTAACAAAGTCCTGTCAGTGTGCAGGTGAGAATCAAATTCTGTCAGTGTGCAGTCAATCATCAAGTCATGTCAGTGTGCAGGCAACTGAACAAAACCCTGTCAGTGTACAGTCAATCACCAACTCCTGTCAGTGTGCAGGCTACTGTGACAAGTCCTGTCAGTGATGATCCAGGCAACATGTTTGACCAGTATGATTTTATGCCCTCGAAGGTGGGCATATTAAAATCACACCGTCTGTCTTTACGTCCGTGTGTCTATCTGTCCGTGCGTCTGAGTGTCTGGCTCAATAACTCGTGTCCGTGCTGTAACTTTCTCTTGTATGGACAGATATTTATATAACTTGCCACATGTGTTCGACATACCAAGACGACCTGACGTGTGCATGACCCGTGTCCTTACCTCTAAGGTCAAGGTCACATTTAGTGTTTATTCACAATGGAATGCTGCATATAAGTACATAGAGTATAAGTTGTTATGTCTGGGCTGTAACATTCCCTTGTATGGATAGATTTTAAAATGACTTGCCACATGTATTGGACATACTAAGACGACGTGACGTATGCAAGACCCATGTCGCTACCTCAAAGGTGAAAGATACACTAAGTGTTAATTCACAAAGGAATGCTGAATATGATGACATAAGAGTGTATGCTGTCAAGTATGGTTGGTATTTTTTTCAGAATTGTTCAGAGGCAATTTAAAATAACTTGCCATATGTATTTGACACGTAAAGGCAAGATAACAAAGGTTAAAAACTCTTTGACTCAGGTGGGCGATTAAGGGCCACCATGGCCCTCATGTTCAATATTTTTTAAACCACCCTGTTTTTGCACAAACTTGTTTAGTCGTTAGGGATTAGAAGAATACCATATAACACGTCTATTATTTAAGACTAAACCAGGGACTATACAGTTATACATACTAAGGTCTAACTTAATTCACTTCATGTAGGTAATGTCAGCAATGGGATCAAAGATATTCATAACTTCCTGATCAGCAGCAGAATTAGTCATTTACGCTTGCCAAATGGTAATGATTAGTTGA
This sequence comes from Mya arenaria, assembly GCF_026914265.1. Classification (NCBI taxonomy): domain Eukaryota; kingdom Metazoa; phylum Mollusca; class Bivalvia; order Myida; family Myidae; genus Mya; species Mya arenaria. Next base: position 34,966,264 of record NC_069127.1, on the reverse strand, counting down.
TCATCCAGTCTGTTATTGTAATCCAAATAATTGTACGTTGACAGATTTTTTTACGATTTTTGATATGGCAAACCTTTCACGTAGTTAGGGAATGGAAGGATCCCGTATAACACGTCTATTATTTTAGACTATCTTCTATTGCAGAGGCTAGTCCAAGTAAATGTATGTTGATAGATGTTTTTTATGATTTTGAGATTTCAAATCCTGGTCTAGAAGAATCCTTTATAACACATCTATTATTTTAGACTCATGAAGCGGCTTGCTTGTAGCTATACTTGCTGGTAGTGTTCTAACTTGGTACATCAAAGTTTGCCGAATAAATATTGTCAAAGGAATCAAAAGCACAAAATAATGGTCAAAAACTCATAATTTTTACATTTTTCAAAAATTAAATAATTATTATATTTCATTTCCAACCTCATCAAGCATTTGCTGATTAGTTTGACTAATTTTACATTGATTGCGAAAAAATGTTTTAATTTATCAGTTTATATAATTTTTTTCACAACAGCCTATTCAACACTTGTTCAGCAACACGTCAGACACTCTGTATTACAAGTCATCTGACAAATATTTATGTCTCCCCTATTCATGGGGAGACATATTGTTTTTGCCCTGTCCCTCAGTCAGTCAGTCAGTCAGTCAGTCACTACATCACACTTCGTTTCTGCTCAATAACTATAGAATGCTTTGACCAAGATATTTCATACTTGGTATGCTAGTTGGTCATGACTAGTAGATGGCCCCTATTGATTTTTGGGTCAAATGTCAAGGTCGCTGTGACCTTGAGATGAAGAAATGGTTTCCGCTCAATAACTAAAGATCCTTTGGGTCCTGGAACTTCATACTTTGTATGCTTGTTGTTCATGACTAGAATATGAACCCTATTGATTTTGGAATCAAAAGGTCAAGGTTACCTTCAGGTAAAAAAACGATATGTTGGCAGTGACCATACGCTTAAAAAAGGTTTCTGCTCAATAACTAAAGAAACACTTGTACCCAGAAACTTCGTTCTTGGTAGTCTAGTTGGTCATGACTAGTAGATGATTCCTATTGATTTTGAGATCAGTAGGTCTAAGGTCAAGGTCACTGTGATGTTGAGGTGAAGAAACGGTTTCCGCTCAGTAACTTAAGAAAGCTTGCACCCAGGAACTTCATACTTGGTATGCTATTTGGTCATGACTAGAAGATGACCCCTATTGATTTAAGGGTCACTAGGCCAGAGGTCAATGTCACCATGACCTTGAGGTGAAGAAACGGTTTCCGCTAAATAACCAAAGATCTTTTGGGTCCGGGAACTTCAAACTTGGTATGCTAGTTGGTCATGACTAGTAGATGACTCCTATTGATTTTAGGGTCACTAGGCCAAAGGTCAAGGTCACCATGACCTTGAGGTGAAGAAACGGTTTCCGGTAAATAACCAAAGATATTTTGGGTCCAGGAACTTCATACTTGGTATGCTAGTTGGTCATGACTAGTAGATGACTCCTATTGATTTTGAGATCAGTAGGTCAACGGTCAAGGTCACCGTGACCTTGAGTTGAAAAAAAGTTACCACTCAATAACTTAATAAGGCTTGCACCCAGGAACTTCATACTTGGTATGCTTGTTGGTCATGACTAATAGATAACTCCTATTGATTTTGAGATCAGTAGGTCAAAGGTCAAGGTCACTGTGACCTTGAGGTTATGAAGCGGTTTCCGCTCAATAACTAAAGAGCGCGTACACCCAGGAACTTCATACTTGGTATACCAGTTTGTCATGATTAGTTTGATGGCCCCTATTGTTTTTTTGGGGTTATCGGGCCAAAAGTCAAGGTCACAGTGACCTTGAATGGTAAATGGTTGTCCGTGTGATCACTCGACAATGCCTGCACCCATGGCGCACAAACTTGACTTGGAGTTGTTTCTGACCAGTAGATGACCCCTTATGATTTTTAGGGGTCATCGGGTCAAAGGTCAAGGTCACAGTGACCTTGAACGAAAAAAGCTTGTCTGTGTGATAACTTGTCAATGCCTGCACCCATGGCCCTCAAACCTGACATTAAGATTTTTGGTGACCAGCTGATGACTCCTATGGATTTTGAGGTCAAAGGTCATGGTCATAACATAAAATCCTGACAACATGGCGCTTAGGGGGGGGGATAATGTTTGACAAACAACTCTTGTTGATTTTAAGGTCAGTAGGTCAAGGTCAAAGTGACCATCAGGTAAAAAACAATTTGTTGGTGTCCAGTCCGTATGTCACACTTCTTTAGGCTCAATAACTAATAAAAGCTTGGACCCAGGAACTTCATACTTGGACTCAGGAACTTCATACTCTGTATGCAGGTTGGTCATGACCAGTAGGTGACCCCTATGTTTGTCTCCAGTCCAAAAGTACAAAATTTATGTTCATCATTGATTATTTCTCACCTACGACCACACAATGGGGGAGACAAACCGTTTTTCAAAAAAAAGCAATCTCTAGTTAGATGACTGCGCTTGCCAATCAAATGACTAAAAAAAATCTGCTAGTCAATAAGTATAAAATGTATATAATCAAAATAGCATTACCATCAGTTTAAATCAGGATATTACCATATATGTCATATTAAACAGGCAGGATGAGACTTTCTGAGAACTCTTCGCGCTAAAAAAGAACAATTTTTCACCAATCAGCAACTTTTTATAATCCTCTCAAAATTCAAATCATAAACATGCAATAGCGATTAGTATCCACTGCAGCATAGCTGTTATATATACATACCCTGCTGTTTGAAACAATGAAGTTGTCTACCGAAATCCATTCATCAATACAGAACTTTATATGGCAATTTCTAAGGCACCAGTCAGATGTATACAATAGGATTTGTTTTTTCATAAACGCATGACGTAACCAGGTGCTCTAAATGAGCGGCCGTAGGACAGATTTTCATCAGGTTTAATTTGCATTTGGCGTTTAGGGTTACGTTTATAATTGTTCACTCCACAGAATTGAAAGTAGACCATGGAAAAGGCCCCCAGTGTTTTTTTAGGACCTGCACATTTATGATATGAAAATATAATGATTAACGATGTAACCGTACACACATCCACATAGATTCCGATAAGTAGTGTGCAAAGTGCTAATATAAAGTGTTAATAACGGGTACAACTCAATATAGGGCTGAACTACAAATATTCTTCGTCAGTTTCACTCAAATTTCGCAAACGAATTAAAATTATTAAGCAGCCGCCAGTTTGAATCATTGCAAAACCAAACCTCAAATATTAAGTGTAGGAATAAACTGTGAAGGCATTTTACCCTCAAGATGTGCTGACCAAATTCGCAATCCTTCAAATTTGTACTTCTTTTTATAACAATCAACCCCCGCAACAATCATTCTTTGCCAAGGTGTATATCTTTATATGGAGGTCCACTCTTATCTGCTTGAAATTGATTTTTGCAACCCTTTAACCAAGCGATTTGGAGACATTAATGTCCTGGTATACTTGTTCAACCCCCCTCCACACAACTTTGTTTACATGTGAAAGTATTTTGGACATCTATTTTTTCTACTAGCATTTCATTGACCAGACGACCATGTTCTTGGATACTAGTGTCTTAATAAAGTCTTGAAAAAAAACTAGATTAAAAGCTGACCAGTCCCCTGGACTGGTATTAAAAAAAATATCTTCAGGGCTTCCATTTAGAATTTGAAACTGGTAGTATGAACTTCCTTTCCATCAGTTTTGGAAGTTTTTCACTGAAATTTGGAAGCTTAAGTCTCCCGAAAACAGTACCTTTTACCACTTTCTTTAACCAGGATGTTAAAAATCAAATAAAATGCAATTAAAACCTGCCAAATTCACAGCCTTCTATTATAATGCTTCAATTTACTGAAACACTGATTGAAATTGTGACCATAAAGTAATATTGACACAGGTTTCGATTTTTTGAACTTCCAAGCTTTTAACTTTGGAACTTTGGAAGTTTTCTTTATGGATTTTTTTTTACTTCCAAGGCATTAACTTTGGAAGTTTTAACCCATTTCTAGGGAGTAATATACTTCCAAATATCCTTTAACCGAAACCCTGTATCTTATAACAAGTAATATACTGAACTTTGAAATGACTTATGTAGGGAAATGACTGAAGATGTTTTATGAATACCTGCCCAGGGATACCAAGTTTTCTATATACTTATAAAGTTATATCTCATCTAAAACTGCAAGGCCAAGACCTTTGATCATTGGTATGTAGCCTCATGTAGTGCTAAGTAACTAACTACATCTATAGCAACCAATGACTTTTCTTAGCAACCAGTGTCTTCCTTGGCTGTTAATGACTTCCTTATCAACAACAAACTTCCTCAGCAAGCAGATAAATACTGAGCATCAACTTACATACTTTGTATTCAATATCATTCACAAACTTACCAACAACCATTCACTTCCTTGGCAAGCTCAAACAACCTTAATAAAACATAGAGCCGTCTATGCTCTATTTGATTAGGTGATTTAGTAGTTTCATCAAACACTTCGACAAACCTGTTTCCAAAATATTTTTTTAAAGTGCTTCGTCAGACGGCCTTTTTGTGAAAGGGTTTGTCGAAGGGATTTAAGAAACGAAACTCTCAATTAAAATCTGGTAAAAAGACCGAAGGCGTGGCTTCGTTGGCGGCGTAGACTGTGCTGTGGTTCATTTAAAATTGTAAAGAAATAGTTAAGTTAGCTTTGTCAAAATGTTGTCCTCCGACGTAGCTTTTATGACGCATTTAACACGTGGTACACAAACATTAATATTGAATACCACTCCTGCGCCCATATTGACAAATCAGTTACTTATATGCATGTAGTAAGAAAATATAAATGAAGGGATATAAATTATTATTCAAAATAATACTCTTTAATTGCAATTGTTAAATGAACCAAAGTGAACCAAAGTGTGTGCGTGCGTGCGATTTTTTTTATCATTATTAACACTGTTTTGCCCAAATGCATCAAGAAAAGCTTTTGCATTTAGGTCAACACCAAACAATTTGTGAAAATATATTGTTGATGCAAGGGAGTTAGGGATATTATTATAACCTGAAATCCGTCTAAACTTCCCAGGTCATGTATATCTCTCTATTCACCAAATTACCGCAAAGAAAGAACTAGATTTTACGTATATTTCAAGATCTCTAAAGGTCATAAAGTGTAATCATTATATAATGCAGAAAGTTTTAAAACTACAAGTTGAAACTTTCGGAATGAACTGTTTGGGATCCCATGATATTAGTAGTAGTTTGTTAATTTGTGAATCGGAATAAAAGTTTTATATATTTGTTTTACAATTACTCATTGCTGAATGCCACGCATAGACATATTCTTGCACAAGAAGTAGAACATGTAAAAACTTATATTTAGTGCAGTTGCTATAAACATACTCTGGTAAATGTTTATGGTGTCTTTTCTTTTTACAGTAACCTAACTCGTTTAGAATGTACCAGATATGAATCACAGAACAGAATAATTACGTTTTATTACCAGAGTTTGATTAAGTGATTAGTCAATAAACACTTCAACAAACCTGTCTCCAAAATATTTTTGTACAGTGCTCCGTCAGACGGCCGTTTTGTAAAAGAGTTTGTCGAAGTGATTTAAGAAATGAAACTCTCAATCAAACTGGTAAAAAGACCGAAGGCGTGGCTTCGTTAGCGGCGTAGAGTGTGCTATGTTTCTTTTAAAGGTGAAGAAATAGTTATGTTAGCTTTGTTTCAAGTCTTCTTTCGAAGCAAAATGTTGCCCTCCGACGTAGCATTTATGACGCAATTTATCACGTGGTACACACGCACACACGCGCGCGCGCGCGCGCACGCACGCACGCACGCACGCACGCACACACACACACTAATATTGAATACCACCCTTGCGCTCATATTGACAAATCAGTTACATATAATTATATGCATGTAGTAAGAAAATATAAATGAAGGGATATAAATTATTATTCACAATAAAACTCTTTAATTACAGTTGGTAAATGAACCAAGTAATATTCATATGATATGAAGCTTTACATTTGAAAAAGGGATCTTAAATCTGTTTTACTTTATGTTAATGATTTTTTTTATCATTATTAACACTGTTTTGCCCAAATGCATCAAGAAAAGCTTTTGCATTTAGGTCAACACCAAACAATTTGTGAAAATATATTGTTGATGCAAGGGAGTTAGGGATATTATTATAACCTGAAATCCGTCTAAACTTCCCAGGTCATGTATATTTCTCTATTCACCAAATTACCGCAAAGAAAGAACTAGATTTTACGTATATTTCAAGATCTGTAAAGGTCATAACGTGTTATCATGCACTATTTAATGCAGAAAGTTTTAAAACTACAAGTTGAAACTTTCGGAATGAACTGTTTGGGATCCCATGATATTAGTAGTAGTTTGTTAATTTGTGAATCGGAATAAAAGTTATACATGTATATACATGTCTTACAATTACTCATTGCTAAATGCCACGCATAGATATATTCTTGCACAAGAAGTAGAAAATGTAAAAACTTATATTTAGTGCAGTTGCTATATTAATATAAATGAACCCTAGTTAATGTTAATGTTAATAGTGTGTCTGTTTGACAGTCAGGTATAATATAAAATATACATCAACTTGCACAGAGAGAAAGTGTTGTGCAGTTTTTGTTGGAATATGTGAAAAATAATGAACGGAACACTTTTTTAATATTTAAACAGAGTTTAGGAGTTCCAAATGCGTAAATTGAACGCAACATGAGCACTGTTCTACTAATTGTTCTTGTGTTTTACATTTTCAAGTCGTCTGTAGGTTGGAACATATCACCTTTCAACAGTATTAGTTACAGACAACGCAAAAATTAGGGAAAATGCTATGTGTTCCTGGCTTACAGCATGTGAAATTTTATCAGTCTAAAAGAAAAACAAAACCCATAAGTCTGGCAAAAATGCCGACAATTAATTGATTTAAGACCCATCTTGCAACAAGTGGTTCGGTATCTTTTCCAGAACATCTCAAAATTATAACAATCCCGAAACGTTCTAGGAACAAATATCATGTCTTGCGATTTCAACTAGCTTTAAACTGGTTTTCAACATTTCGTTACCGAATGACATCTTGAGATAAGAAAACTAATACAATGTTAATTAAGATTCTTTTGTATTTGTGTTTCTGGTCTTGAGCCGTAAGCTTTTAATAAGCGATACTATTTTAAAACGTCTTTTTGAGTGCAAATCGAGCAATTGTTTATTCGACGTTGTGGACAGTTAATGCGTTCTGATGATAAAATAATTTATCTACGCAAAACAAAAAAATAGACGGGAAAAATAACTACGCTTCTGCAATTGCGCAGGCGCAAAACGGTGCCGCTTTTTTAAAAAATCAAGATTAATATGTAAAAACATTCAATGAGACGGACGGACCGAACCCTAAATAAACGATTCAGGACCGTCGAGCCGACGATTTTCCCGATGCTTGTTAAGTCCTAAAAAAGTTTGGTTAAGGTTACATCCTTTTTAGAAATAGGTAGGGTTGTTTTTTTGTTGTTGTTTTTTTATTGGGCTTTATATATAAAAATGTCATTTTCATCATTTGAGAATGATGTTTAAGTAATCTTCTGTATAGCATTCAAGGTTTTAAACTACATATTGAAAAGCAAGTTGTTTAGTTTTTCATATTTTCAGACTGACTATAAAAGCGGTAGGGTCGGTGCCTATTTCGTAGGTAGGGTCGGGTAACCCGAACCAAATGTATTTTTTAGGCATAAGTTCTACTGCCATTAAGGCTGCACTCTCACAGTTTGAACGTTTTGACAACGTTTTAATTTTTGTCTTGGAACGAGCCAAATAAGACTGCTGACAAAAAATTAGATCGCAGATTTTTATATTTAAGTTAAAAAAATGATGTTTTATGCATTTTACTTAAACCGTTAGTAACGGTTCAAGCCATAAAGCATTAGTTTACGAACGGAAATATGAAAATCTACGATCTGATTTTTTGTCGGCAATCTTGTATCATTGGTTTGCAGATATTTACGCACACATTTGCTCTTTCCAAGACAAACAATAAAAAAGTTGTCAAAATGGTATCTGTGAGAGTGCAGCTTTAAAGCTTTCCATAAGAGGTATGGACATTTAGCCACCAAACATTTTGATTATTTCATATTTGAATTGTAATTGTATTTTGTGATGGGAACAGTACGCAGACCAAACGTTACGTTTGAAAACCATTTATTTCAGGAGCCTCCTCAAAGTTCAAAGGTGCTGATTTGGTGTCAATTTTGATGGAGATGGAAGATGACCCTGACCTTGCTTTGAATGCCAATGTTTCTGGGTCGTGCGTACCAACTTCGCCTTCAGACAATGCAGAAGTTGAAGGTATTTCTGCACACATTTGTTTAATACACTTTCGTGTGTGCAGAGTATATATTTAAACAACACTTTAGTTGGAAAGTAGATTACCGCTGACGATTATTCCAGTGGAAGTTCACTTTGTTGTACATACTAATACTGACAAAAAGATTCAATCTAATCCAATTGCTGTTTTAATAGTAATCATGCGCTTAATGTTGTTCTTCAATAATTTATTTATTTGTTTCAGTTGACGATCTTCAAAGTCTTGTGCTTGAAAACGAAAGACTTAAAGATTTACTCTTCTGTAAAATCTGTCTGGACAGGAGGGCAGACATTGTATACCTACCCTGTGGTCACATTTTCAGCTGCCCACAGTGTACCCACGCTCTTGACCACTGTCCTATCTGCCGCAGTGCAATTAATGACCACGTTAAGGCGAAATTTGCAAACACAAGACATGAAGTTGCTTTTGACTATGATGATGCTCTATAAATGAATATAACATGCTTTAGCCTTAAGCACAAATGAACATCGTCCATTTAGAGTTGAACTTTTTTTTATGTGACAGTATAGTATTTTCATCATGGACACATTTTTGGTTGTATTTTGTCCAAAACAATTGACACTTCACATATCATTATAAGCAGAAATAGTGTTTTTTTAGTGTTTTATGTGCATCTGTAAAGATTGTGGTTGGATCATGATAAAATGTTGTGATAATGTTGAATGATTAGTATGCTGTGTTATGTTATGTGTCACATTATGTTTAAACGGATTTTGATCGGTGAAAGTATAGAGCAACTGTTTGAATGCTTTTCCACAAAGGAGTCCGTCACGAGTCATCATATAAAACACATTTTTCAACAAGTTTGAAGGAAACATGTGATCAAGATCATTTACCTTAAGTATATAATGGACGAAGTGACATGTTAGTCTTAAGGTTGTATTATATATGTTTGTTAAAAATACATTAAGAAAAAGTCACCAGCAATGCTTTGGTTTAACAATCCATATTTTAAAACAGCAAAGGTTCTATTATTTTCTAGAAACATGTGTGTATGGTACCTCAAATACACCTTTCTTAAAACAGTTTTTCAAGAATTCTTTAGTTTTGATTTTGCTAAGTTTCTGTAGTGCATGTATTTTATAATATGCCTAGTATCAGCAAATTCTGTTGCTTATTTTGACTTTATCAAGTTCAGGTATTTGATTAGTTATAAGTTAAAACATTGCACACAATTTTACTACATTCGATAACTTAAGTGGGAATATTCTGCCATAAACAGTATGTGAAAGACTTTGAGTTTGTAAACATATCATAAATAAAGTTTGACAATCAAAATTGTTGATGGTTTATCGGACAGTTATTAAATACCGACAAAAACACCGGTCATTATGAATTCACAGTTTGCATTGTCATTCGACGGCGTGAAACGAGTTACGATTTTTATTCACATCAATATTATTTTTCAAAGTGCACGGATTTATATTTCAACATTTATTTAATGTACGGACTACTTTAAAAAGTGAACAAAAATGTGTATGTGGAAATGTGTGTCTAATTAAGTTACAAAGACAAGCAAAGCGGCTATTAATTTGTCATTTAAAAGAAAAATCACTTTGAAAAATTCCGAAAATGAAAGTAAATTTGTTCCTTTTGCTGTTGATGTTGAGATGATTTTTAATAAACTTATTTGAGTGTTTCCTTCTTGAATCCTTAAGTTTTGAAATCGTCTAGTCAATGGACATTCAACGTCAGCTATAGCACCAAATATACTTATCGTCCGTTGAAGCACAATATAGATTTACTAAACGTTATTGCACCAGAAAAAAATCATCGTACATTGTAGAACTAGATAGATTCCCTTGACGTTGTATCACCAGATATATTCATCGTCAGCTGTAGCACCAGATAAATTCACCGTCAACTTAAGCCTCAGGTAAAATTATCGTACGTTGTAGCACCAGATATATTCATCGTACGTTGAAGCACCATATAGATTTATCGCACCTTGTAGCACCAAATGGATTCATCGTCCGTTGTAGAAGCAGCTATATTCATCGTCTTTTGTAGCACCATATATGTTCATCGTACGCTGTAGCAGCAGATAGATCCATCGTACGTTGTAGCGCCAGAAAGATTCTTTATACTTCGTGGCACCAGATAGATTCATCGTTCGTTGTGGCACCAGATGGATTCATCGTTCGTTGTGGCACCAGATGGATTCATCGTTCGTTGTGGCACCAAATAGATTCATCATACGTTGTGGCACCAGATGGATTCATCATACGTTGTGGCACCAGATGGATTCATCGTACGTTGTAGCACCAGAAAGATTCTTAATACTTCGTGGCACCAGACAGATTCATCGTTCGTTGTGGCACCAGATGGATTCATCGTTCGTAGTGGCACCAAATAGATTCATCGTTCGGTGTGGCACCAGATGGATTCATCATACGTTGTGGCACCAGATGGATTCATCATACGTTGTGGCACCAGATGGATTCATCGTACGTTGTAGCGCCAGAAAGATTCTTTATACTTCGTGGCACCAGACAGATTCATCGTTCGTTGTGGCACCAGATGGATTCATCGTTCGTTGTGGCACCAAATAGATTCATCGTTCGGTGTGGCACCAGATGGATTCATCATACGTTGTGGCACCAGATGGATTCATCGTTCGTTGTGGCACCAGATAGATTCATCGTTCGTTGTGGCACCAGATGGATTCATCATACGTTTTGGCACCAGATGGATTCATCATACGTTGTGGCACCAGATGGATTCATGGTACGTTGTGGCACCAGATGGATTCATCATACGTTGTGACACCAGATAGATTCATCGTTTGTTGTGGCACCAGATGGATTTATCGTTCGTTGTGACACCAGATAGATTCATCGTTTGTTGTGGCACCAGATAGATTCATCATACGTTGTGGCACCAGATGGATTCATCATACGTTTTGACATCAGATAGATTCATCGTTTGTTGTGGCACCAGATGGATTCATCATTCGTTGTGACACCAGATAGATTATCGTTCGTTGTGGCACCAGATAGATTCATCGTTTGTTGTGACACCAGATGGATTCATCGTTTGTTGTGATACCAGATAGATTCATCGTTTGTTGTGGCACCAGATAGATTCATCGTTCGTTGTGACACCAGATAGATTCATCGTTTGTTGTGACACCAGATAGATTTATCGTTCGTTGTGGCACCAGATAGATTCATCATACGTTTTGACACCAGATGGATTCATCGTTTGTTGTGGTACCAGATAAATTCATCGTTTGTTGTGGCACCAGATAGATTCATCGTTCGTTGTGGCACCAGATAGATTCATCATACGTTGTGGCACCAGATGGATTCATCGTTCGTTGTGACACCAGATAGCTTCATCGTTCGTTGTGGCACCAGATAGATTCATCGTTCGTCGTGGCACCAGATGGATTCATCGTTCGTTGTGGCACTAGATGGATTCATCGTTCGTTGTGGCACCAGATGGATTCATCATACGTTGTGGCACCAGATGGATTCATCATACGTTGTGACACCAGATAGATTCATCGTTCGTTGTGACACCAGATAGCTTCATCGTTCGTTGTGGCACCAGATGGATTCATCATACGTTGTGACACCAGATGGATTCATCGTTCGTTGTGACACCAGATAGCTTCATCGTTCGTTGTGGCACCAGATAGATTCATCATACGTTGTGACGCCAGAAGGATTCATCGTTCGTTGTGGCACCAGATGGATTCATCGTTCGTTGTGACACCAGATAGCTTCATCGTTCGTTGTGGCACCAGATAGATTCATCATACGTTATGACACCAGATGGATTCATCGTTCGTTGTGGCACTAGATAGATTCATCGTTCGTTGTGGCACCAGATGGATTCATCATACGTTGTGGCACCAGATGGATTCATCATACGTTGTGGCACCAGATAGATTCATCATACGTTGTGGCACCAGATGGATTCATCGTTCGTTGTGGCACCAGATAGATTCATCGTACGTTGTGGCACCAGATGGATTCATCGTTCGTTGTGACACCAGATAGCTTCATCGTTCGTTGTGGCGACAGATAGATTCATCGTTCGTCGTGGCACCAGATGGATTCATCGTTCGTTGTGGCACTAGATAGATTCATCGTTCGTTGTTGCACCAGATGGATTCATCGTTCGTTGTGGTACCAGATAGATTCATTATACGTTGTGGCACCAGTATGGAACTCTTTTTTAATGGTCACCACATTGTAATTTCCTCCCTTGATGAAGACTGTCGTCAGCGTGTTGTTCTTTTAGAATCTTCCACAGTGCAAAAGTTGGTTTGAAGGACCGAAACATGTTTCAAAATTTGATTTGTTAGTTAGTTTGAGGTTGAATTTTTATCAAACATAATACATAGATTAGCTGCAACTTGTGTAGGTGCAAGTTTTATGGATAACGATTTTCAATAAAAAGCATTTTTTCTAAATTGTCTTTATACAAATGACTGAGAGCTTTAGTCAAACTATTCCAGACACGAGCAACACTGTCTAGTTGCTATGTGGTGATTGAAGTTATTTTAAGTAAGATATTTGTATTTTTGTTACCAGGATATGATTTAAATCCACTACTTGCATTAACTACTAGTATGTAATATCTACCTTGTTCGAAAGGATGTCATCAAGAAACCAAAAAAGGACATAAAATAGCAAAATTGTTGGAATATTTTTTTTTTTAAAACGGAAAGTCTTTTCATCCAATATCCGTAAAAATCTTCTCATAACTAGCCCAAAACATGTTGCAAAGAATGCAAGTTTTACTTCTGAAAGAGTTTTTCAAAACAAAACAAAACATAAATTTTTGGAACATGAATGTCTGCCTTCCCCACCCACTTGTGCACTGTGAAAGGCACTTAATTATCAAGTATAACTTTTGTTAATTATGTTCAAGTCGTATGTAGGTTAGAACATATCACATTTAAACAGTATTAGTTACAGACATTGGAAAAATTCGGTACAAATGTAAGTTATTCGGGCCAACAGCGTCTGAAATTTTGTCAGTCTGAGATAAAAATGTTCAGCCGACAAATAATGTCTACAATTAATTATTTAAGACCCATGTTACAATCTGCGGTTCCTCAACAGTTTTTAGAACATCTCAAAATTACAACAAGACATAAACGTTTTAGATAAAAAATAATTTCTTGCGATTTCAAATAGCTATAAACTATTTTTTGGTCAACATTTCGGTACCGAATGACATATTGCGGAAAAAAATGGCAACTTATAAAATGTTGCTTAAAATGCTGATGCGTTTGTGTGTCTTGTCTTGAACCGAAAGCTTTAAGCGATTTATTTTAAATTGAGTGCAAATCGTGCTGACGCATACTGTTCATTTGACGTTGTGGATAGTGCTGATGATATAATAATTTTCCTACGCAAAACAAAAAAAAAGATAAAACCGAAAAAAACAACAAAAAAACGCCACTACAATTGCGCATGCGGAAAACGGTGCCTGATTTTAAATAATCACGGTAAAAATGTATAATATTTTATGAGACGGATGTACCGAACCCTTAATTTACTAGTCAGGACCCTCAAACAGACTATTTTCCCGATGGCCGTTATGTTTTACTGCTATAAAAGGAGTTCATATTGACTTGAGACAGTATTATTCTTGTTGTTGTAGTAAGTTATGAAGGCCATCCAAACACTGAGAGACAAGAGAGGAATAAGGAAACAGAATATTTGTGGTTCCATGATCATGGCCACTCCTAGCAAACAGAGGCATGGCACTGCCAAGCCAACAACCGTCTAACTTGAAATTAGCACCATAAGGCCCAAGTTTCTTCAATATGCACTCGCTTCAAAAAGACATGAGTCATTTACTGAAGCATCGGTGCCGTGGCCTGAAACTTCGCCCGTCAAAGTTGAGGATAGATAGATAGATACTTTTTATTCCTCCATAAGTGAACTGGCATCAGTTTCTTTTGTGCATATGTATGACTATCGTTCAAAAGCATATTTCTGCATTTCAAAAAAGATTTTACCTTCCAAGGATTCCGATGAAAAGAAGAACACTTCATAATAAAACAAGACAAACAGTCTCTTTGTGCCCTTTATGTCTTCGGTAGGTGTTGGAGACAGTGTGCGCTGCTACCACTGCGGCGGCGGTCTCCGGAACTGGGAGCCGGGAGACGACCCCATGAAAGAGCACGCCAAATGGTACCCGTCCTGTCAACATGTCATCATTACCAAGGGCAAAACCTACATCCACAGCGTAGAGGCCTGCGAAAATCCCGAACAAAAGTCGGCAAGGAGACGACATGCAAGTATTACCTGTCTCTGTAAAAAAGAAGTTGGTCGAATGATAAATCTTAGAGGGACTGCTCTCTATGCCAATGACGAATAGCAAGGCGTTAGTGGCTGAACACAATTAGTTTGAAATAGATAAAATAAACTTCCAAAAAATGTAGATTACTGTAGTCTGGGAGATTGTCTGATAGTCAGATGAAGTTGTATATATATCCCCTTTTATGAAAAATGATCACTTACGATATTTTAACGTTTTACTTGTATGTATTTATTCAGACAACAGCTAATGGATGTTTACCAATATAAACTTTCAATTCTTCTTTCGTCTTTTTAGGATAAACCATCATCGCTAGACGATTCGGGATCGGAACAACAACAACAACAACAAGCGACGCAAGCAGCTGCTAAGTTCGGATATTCAGAGGAGAACATTAAAATTGCAGCGTATAAATTTCGGGAACGATATGGTAAATGCTTTGTTTGAACCGTATTGTTTAAATGTTTCTTTTTTCAGTAGGGTAAATATCGTTCTGATTTGGAGTTGCTGAAATTGGATCATTAGACATATACATACATAGACAACGCAAAATTTGATTAATTTACATTTGAACTGTCCTTTTTATTTTGTAATGAGAATAATACGCAGGCCAAACGTAATGGTTGAAAACCCTTTATATCAGGAGCCTCCTCAAAGTTTAAAGAATCTGATTTGGTGTCAATTTTGATGGAAAAGGAAGACGACCCTGACCTTGCTTTGAATGCCAATGTTTTTGAGTCGTGCGCACCAAATACTCCTTCTGACGATACAGAAGTCGAAGGTACTTCTACACACATCTGTTAAGTTTAGTACTCGTGTGTGTGCACAGTGTAAATTTGAACGACATTTAAATTGGAAAGTATGTTACCCCTTACAATTGTTCCATGCCAAGTTCACTTTGTTGTAAATACTAGTACTGACAATAAAGAGATTCAATCCACTCTAATCGAGATTGCAGTTTTAATACTAATTATGCATTTATTATTTATTTATTTGTTTCAGTTGACGATCTTCAAAGTCTTATGCTTGAGAACGAAAGACTTAAAGATTTACTCAACTGTAAAATCTGCCTGGACAGGAGGGCGAACATAGTATACCTACCCTGCGGTCACATTTTCAGCTGCCCACAGTGTTCCCGCGCTCTCGACCGCTGTCCAATCTGCCGCAGTGCAATAAATGGCCTCGTCAAGGCGAAATTTTCAAACACTAAACATGAGGTTGCTTTTGACTATGATGATGCTCTATAAAATGAATATAACATGCTTTAACAGTAAGCATTGATGAACATCATCCATTTAGAGTTGAACTTTGTTTTTTATGTGACAGTATAGTTTTCATTATGGACACATTTTTGGTTATATTTTGTCCAAAACAATTGACATTTCATTCACCGTTATAAGCAGAAATAGTGATTTTTAGTGTTTTATGTGCATCTGTAAAGATTGTGGTTGGATCATGATAAAATGTTGTGACAAAGTTTCTCTAGTGTATATATTTTACAGTATGCTTAGTATCAGCAGCTTCTGTTGCTTATTTTGACTTTATCATGTTTAGGTATTTGATTAGTTATAAATTATAACATTGCACACAACTTTACTACGTTCGATAACTTAAGTGGCAATATTCTGCCATGAACAGTATGTACAAAACCTTGAGTTTGTAAACATATCATAAATAAATTTTGACAATCAAAATTGTTGATGGTTTATCGGACAGTTGTGGAAATTAGTGTCTAATTAAGTTACAGAGAAAAACAAAGCGGCTATTAATTTGTCATTTAATAAAAAAGTCACTTTTGAAAATCTCCGAAAATAAAAGTAGATTTGTTGCCTTTGCTGTTGATACTGTGATGATTTTTTTGTAAATTTATTGGAGTGTGTCCAACTTAAATCCTTAAGTTCTGTAATAGTATAGTCAATGGGCATTCAACGTCAGCTGTAGCACCAGATATATCCATAATTCGTCGTAGCACAAGATAGATTCACTATACGTTATAGCACCAGATAAATTCATCGTACGTTATATAATTAGATAGATTCACTATACATTGTATCAGCAGATAAATTTATCGTCGGCTATAGCACCATAAGTATCGTACGTTGTAGCACCAGATAAGTATCTTACGTTGTAGCACCATATAGATCGATGGTACCTTGTAGAACCATAAAGATTCATCGTGCGTTGTAGAAGCAGATAGATCGATGGTACCTTGTAGCACCATATAGATTCATCGTGCGTTGTAGAAGCAGATAGATCGATCGTACCTTGTAGCACCATATAGATTTATCGTCCGTTTTAAAAGCAGATAAATCCATCGTCTTTTGTAGCACCATTAACTGTACGATGTAGCACCAGATAAATTCATCGCCAGCCCTAGCGCCATATATGTCCATCACACGTGGTAGCACCACATAGATTCATCGTCCGTTGTAGCACCAGATAAATCAATCGTACGTGGTAGGAGTAGATGGATGCATAGTCCCTTGTAGCACCAGATAAATTAATCGTACGTTGTAGTAGCAGAAAGATGCATTGTCCGTTGTAGCACCAGAAAAATTAATCGTACGTTGTAGTAGCAGAAAGATGCATTGTCCCTTGTAGCACCAGAAAAATTAATCGTTCGTTGTAGCACCAATTTGAATCCATCGTCCGTTGTAGAAGCAGATATATCGATCATACCTTGTAGCACAATAAAGATTCATCGTCCCTTGTAGAAGCAGATAGATTCATCGTCTCTAGTAGCACCCTTTGTCGAACGCTGTAGCACCAGATAAATTCATCGTCAGCTCTTACACCATATATGTTCATCGCACGTTGTAGCACCAGATATATTAATCGCACGTTGTAGCACCATTTATATCGATTGTACCTTGTAGCACCATATAGATTCATCGTCCGTCGTAGAAGCAGTTAGATCGATCGTACCTTGTAGCACCATATAGATATATTGTCCCTGTAAAAGCAGATAGATTCATCGTCTTTTATAGCACCATTCACCGTACGCTGTAGCATCAGACAAATAATTCATCGTCTGCTCTAGCATCATATATGTTCATAGTACGTTGTAGCACCAGATAAATTAACCGTACGTTGTAGGGGCAGATAGATGCATAGCCCGTTGTAGCTACAGATAAATAAATCGTACGCTGCAGTAGCAGATAGTTGCATCGTACGTTGTAGCAGCAGACAGATGCATCGTCCGTTGTAACTACAAATGATGACCTCAATGAGCTTATGTTTCTTTGTAATCATATACCCGACTTTGTATAAAGATTATTTAATTTTGTATCTTGTATGTTAACGTATAGGAAGGTAATACATTTCTTTTGAATTTTAGCATGTTGATATCTTAAATGACACACGTCCTGTTAAAACAGATAAAAACGTAAGAGTAATGCAAATTTGTTGAAGCGTTATAACGTGTTATTTGTATCAATAAGTTCACACTGATTCCCAGTGAATTGTTTTATTGAATATTTTAAATAATTTAAATAATTATGATTCGACAGTCAAATTCTAAGGCCTGACTGCCAAATTGAATTAACTTCTCGATCTACTTGCAGCGTAGTTAAATGTAAAGAATTCTGACATTATAAACCGTCCATATACATCCAAGGTTGTTTTTGATGGAATTTGACCGAGGTATTTATTATTTTATGAGGGTTTAGGCGGCAGGCTCCCTTTATTTTAAATACTGTTTAATTATTTTCTTGAAATTGTATTTGATTCCGAATAAAGAATCGTCTTTGAAGTCAAACAATCAGATCTGAAGTTTTTAGTGTAGATAAATGTGTTAAGGATACATTGATCAAAGCCACTATCCATTTCGCCGATTGTTTGTTTATATTAGTGGAATGGTATGCCACACGAAAATGCAAACCAGTGATCCAGGATTTTATGTCGGTGGAGGATGTAATTTCGCGACTTCACTTTGGTCATGCGCCCCAAAACCCTGAAATAAATAACATGTTAATGTTTTGACTATTTATTATAATTTCATTTCTAATTATTTTAAGGGAGCTTTTATTATAAATGGTGCATGCTAGTTTATTGTATTCGTATGTTTTTCTCCGATAATGACAAAAACAAGTTCACCGCGGAAGGAGAGGGGAGTGGAAGGACGTTGTGGTGTCGCGAGGAGGTTATAAGTATCTTCCATGGCCCCTCGTGCATGATTGGTTCATCCCAACTCGAGCGTAGGGTGTGAAACGAGGTTTCCCACCTCAGTAAAACAAAATACAGTTTAAAAAGTTCTTTTTCGCTGAAACTCATGGTCAAAATAATTTGCGTATAAATAAGTGATTATAAGTGGTTGTCATATATTTGCGCGCAGTGATTTAGATTATGTAAATAGTATTTTTTTCTTAAAATGAGGAGAGTGCAGCATCATTCCTTAAACGCAGAATGAAAACTTTTTTGCTGCCATTTGAAGCGAAAAATAATTTGGATTTTAAATATTGCCACAAGACAAAGTTTCAATGATGCTACAGATGACAATCTTCAACAAGGGAATTGTGTGATGACAATAAAAAGGAGTTCCATGTGGGTAATTGTTTTATCTTTGCTCGAAGGCAAAATAAAGATTTTTAGCAAAGCTGAATTTTTGGATCAATCTATCTGAGGTGAGAGACGCCTCTCCCTTAAATCCGCTAATGAATTCTTCTATGACATAGTATAAAATATAGATAAACAAGATCAAATAGGACAAAACACAGTTTCATTACTGTTCTAAAGACATACATGATGAGCTCAAATCATTGTATTGCTCTTGAAAATATATTGAACAGAAATAGAAATGTTATCAGGCAACGGCGAATCATTATTTAAAACATGCAGCAGAACACTTGATTAAGGAAGCGTTAATCGCATATATTGATGATGTGTCGTGACTTTTCGCACGTTATTCGAACAAAAGTGGAAACAAATGACAGTAATGTGTTTCGCGATATATTCTTTTTTATTATTTATTTCTATCAATATCATAATAAATTAGTCAGCAGTAATACTTTAAATGTGTAGACATGTTGACTTGTTTTCTGCCGCCTTGATGAGTTATATCAGGACATATTGACGACTTATTGTCGAAAGACTTTAGTACACTAGATACACATAATAATGCATGCAAACCAAAGCATATATTTTGTTTTTATCAACCAATAGTGTGCCCCTTATTGCATTTATTTGGAAAATATTAAAACCTTAAAGCTGCACTCTCACAGATTTACCATTTTTAACAACTTCTTTATTTTTTTTTGTCTTGGAAAGGGCAAATGTTTGCGTAAAAATCTGCAAACCAATGATAGAAGATTGCTGACAAAAACTCAGATAAACTTGAAACAAGTATAAATAATAGTATAACTTCTCAGGAAAATTGACCGAACGAAACGGGCTCAATCAGCATAAACAGATAATGCATATACACTTTAAAGACAGAGCAGGGTCTGTCTTTGTCACGTGGCCTTGATTTTTTAAGACCAATATAGACAACTTTCTGACATATATATTGGATTAATCTGATTTAGAACGACATAATTGAACTGGTGGAGCGAGTGTGTTTTTTTTCTTTTTCTTTCAGTTTTAGTCAACGAGGTGAAATGACCGAGTAAACACGTCCTGGCGAAATGAAATCACTGAAGAGGGTCCATGATGAATTAAATATCATTTTTTATAAATGGACAGGATTGAGTTTGACTGATGTCTTCATAAACCACCAAGCATGGTTTATTTAGCCTCTGATTACGCCTTGCATTAGACAGTGGAATGTTATGTGTGTTACATGAATGTTAAGTATAGTCATACAAAGATAGGATATTCAATACAACATAATGTACGCAGTATACTACCCAAGATGAAGGACGTACATTAATTGACTGAATTCTGTTGCCACATACCTTTTTTACGTCCTTGTTCTATGTTCTGTTCAATCGCGGTCGCTATCAAAGTATTGTACGAGGGGTGATTGAGAAGTTCGTAGACTGTACGTATAACTTCCTTATTATTTGTGTCATTACTATGATAATTAAAATAAACTATGATTAACATCTTCTAATAAGCGAGCAGTTGAAATACAAAAAACATTTTGTATTATTCGCTGAATTATCAGTGCCCATAGCAACGTGCATCGCCATACCCGGAGCACGTAAACAATTATGCACTTTTCAACATTTATTAAATTGATTACTACCTCATTTGAATGCGTTTTCTTTTGCGTACGAATGCGCAAAATCTTCTGCTGTCCAACGTCGTTTATGACGTCATTTCCTAAAATTGTGACGTTTGTCATTGTTTCCTGTTGAAAGATATAGAGGATATTTGTTTATTTCAGTGTAAGATCGTATTTTATTTCACGAGTGTCATAGAAAAACATATTTTCACGAGTGGCGAAGCCACGAGTGAAAATGTAGTTTTTTTATGATCACGAGTGAAATTAAATACGATCTTACACTGAAATAAACAAATATCCTCTATTTCTTTTATGCTTATTTTCGGAGTTTTATTTGTTTTTTTATTTATTTCTGAATTACCCCCTTTTTTGAAAAGGGTGGGCTTTACGCCGCTACCCGTGGGGCGCCCCTCATGCATAATTATAGCTGTCAACTTTTTTACTTTCGGTTTGCTGAGAAATAGTTCTCTGCTATTCATTCTTATAGCTTAATATTCGCTCGTTTTTTATTGCAAAGCTTTATGAACAGTAAAAAATGAAGTATTATTAGTGCACAAATGTTCCAAAAAATAATAAAAACACTTTTTATTTTAACCAAATTACTACGCCGCTATTTATAGAATGAAAACTTGGAAGGTCAAATGTGTTAGCAAAACAAATGTGGATACTCATTGGATTCTAACCATTCTTCTTAGTTTTAAGACTGCATATACGCGTGTTTTTATAGTAAGTTAATATACAGTCATCTTACTGTCAGAGACTAGTCTGTTTCGCTTTAAAATGTTTGTTTTCCAGAAGAGTAAATGCCACGCTAGTTTGTTGACACATTTTGAGATTTGGGTGGGGTAAACAATATCGGATCTATCTGTAAATTGTTGTGTGAATTCTCCAGGAAGCTCATTTTACGTACGACAACGGTTAACAGTTCAAAATACATTTGATCGATGCTATAAAATTTTATTTATGTTCGAACAGTTGTTTTTGTCTGTAATTTGTTTGGAATGAAAGCAAATGTTCGAATATTCAGCTTCAAAGATCAGTAAAATGTTTGATAAACGGGATAACCGGTAATAAACGGTAAGTTGTTAATTTCCAATTATATATTTATTTAAATTTATAAAATATTTCTTTATTTTTTTTTTTTAACCTTTTTTGACATAATTTACTGAAGTCCAGTGTTCTGTTTTGACCAAGGCAAATACATGTAACAACAAAGGATTTTAAAAGTAGTAATGAAAATTGATATTTTCACTCCTTATTTTGCAGTGAAAATATCAAATTGATATTTTCACTGTTGTTATTTCACTGTTAAAACCCCATATTTCATCGTAAAGCATGAAAGAAATAATCATTTTAACGGCGTTGTCTCAAACCGTTAATATTCAAAACCATGACGTCAACGGGCGATGTCGTGTTAAGAGCAGCCATTAAATTTTGCGTGGGATTAGATAAGACACCAAGTGAAACGTTGAAGATGTAACAGAGTTCCAGTACGACCAAGACATGCAGTAGGGCACTTGTCTTTAACCATCTCTGTGCCAAGGGCCTATTTTGGGCTATTGTGGTTGGGTCATTAAAGTTGCAAATATTATATAGACGGCAACAATTACCAAGGAATCCGTCACTGTATATATGTTGTTTATCGTCCGTTACGTCATATCCGCCCGTGCCGAACCGCCCTAAGACGCAAGCGACGTCATTTCGTTTCCCGCGTTTTTCTTCATTTCTGGTTTTGGTCTTGCTTTTAACTACCTTTAAACATATTATATTAACTACATGTTATGGTACATAATAAAAATATGTACTGTTCGACGTCATTGCAGGTACTTATAAAGCACAAATACGCACATGGTAATGTCTTCGTATTAAATAATAATAATAATAATAATAATAATAATAATAATAATAATAATAATAATAATAATAATTATAATAATAGTAATAATGTAAAACCAATTAAACCAAGTGATTAATTAATGATAAATGTTATTAATAAGTTATCCAGCACTATCCTTATGTCATTGCACGTGTAAAGGTTCCGCCGAAGAATGTTGAAAATTTACCTATTCATGAAAAAAAGGTCTTTTAACTGGGGAAGAAGAGACACCTATTGATCATTTCAGTCGTCTCTTTACAACGAATTTGATTCGAGAAGTAACACGCCAGACGAACAAGCAAGTGATCACATACCAAAATACCCTTTGATCTGGTAAACCTAAACAGAACCAGGGCAATGTTAACAATAAATTCATCAAAAAATACAAGTAGATGAGACATTCAATCGATACAGAAGCTTTATTAATTATTTGTGTTGATTGAGTTGTTATGAGTGCCGTTGTTGTCATTGCAATTGCTGCTGCTGTTGATGTTAATGATGATTTAAATATTAGGTACGCTAGGTAAGTAATATCTGCTAGCCGTTCGTTCTTTCGTTCGTCCGTCCGTTCGTCCATGCATTCATTCATTTATTCATTCATTCATTCATTCATTCATTCATTCATTCATTCATTCATTCATTCATTCATTCATTCATCCATCCATCCTTCCATCCATCCATCCAACTATCCATTCATTCATTCATTCATTCATTCATTCATTCATTCATTCATTCATTCATTCATTCATTCATTCATTCATTCATTCATTCATTCATTCATTCATTCATTCATTCATTCATTCATTCATTCATTCATTCATTCATTCATTCATTCATTCATTCATTCATTCATTCATTCATTCATTCATTCATTCATTCATTATTCATGTATGCCCTTATTAAATTGTTGAACACGTCACCCTTTTTTGTTGACAAGTAACTCATCAGTATAAATTATCGCGGTTAAATTGGTCTATACAATATAATTTTTTAAAAGGGAAAAAAGTATTTGTCAAGTAAAACAATTTACTATTGACTTACCTTAGCCGTCACAGAGATTTGATGATTACAACGTAGGCCTGATTCGGCCACCGTTTTTTCCGCTATTAACCATTCTCAAACAATATTCATGTATGTAAAGTGTATTCTGATTGGCTAATTATGTCGTGCGCACGACCTAATTATCTCGTTAGTCGTGCGCACGACATAGTATCTCGTGCGCACGCTGACTTAGTTTGTCGCGCGCACATCACATGTCACCTCTGTGCCACCATATCGGATAGCCAATTGATAATACACACAATGTCTTCCCAAAGGTTGCTTTGGTACGTCTTTTTTGTATTGCTTGGCCAGTTTGATTGATTATACGACTAAACCCCAAGCAGAGCTATTGAAAAGCTGTCTTCTTGCGGTTGTAAGCGGATCGTGCACGAGAATTTCGAGTACTCCCACATGTCGATACATTGTATTTAGAAAACTCCTGATAATAATCCAATGTTTATCTTTCGGAAAAATATTTCTGTTTATCTATTTATAAATCTGTATTTATTGCATAATTATTAATGCATTTATTTCCTCACTAATATATGCAATACACTTATTGGTCAGATACAGTTAATCGTCTTTTCTTCAAAAGTGTCCTCTTACAGATGTAAGAAACCGTTTCGCTAGGACGAACACCAATTTTATATTTTGTATCTATTACATATCTGATACTAACACTGTACACATTTAGGTGAATATATATAATGAGTTCACTAATACATCGAAAGAGGTAAACCAAATGACCCCACACTGATTATACAGTGCTCTATAAGGTCGTTCGGCTGATTGCATATATCAGGGATATTGGAAACACTTCATGTAGAATCGCTTAAAATCATATCAATAACTTATAATTTCAAGAATGGCGAAGTGAGAATTGTTTAATTAATGTATTCTGCGTCATATGATAATTATATTTCAAAATCCATCGGTCAGGATCCATGCGCTGTTTTAAGTCCCCCATATGTCCACGTTTCTCGCATTGGGTAGAACGCAATAAGTGTAAGTTATCTCTTGTATGTTTTTCCATGCTTTTGTAGACACAATTACTTTAAAGATGCACTCTTACTCCCAAATAAGATTTATCCGACAATTAATACAATTGTTTTAAAGGGACTATTGGCACCAAAAAAGTTCGTTTTTTTGCAACGAATCTCAGGACAATTATTTAATCAAATGTTTCACTCTTTGATTCAAAATTTTAAAGTCGGGTCGGAGACCGGGTTCGAACCGGAGTCGCCAAAATTGCAATTTGGTGCTGTTTCCACTGTGCTACGAAGGCTTACCCTTAACGATTGGAATATTTAAGCTATATACCTAACTTGGTAATATCACTAACCAATTACGCATAAGGAATGAATTCTACTAGGTAGACATACCTAGCAATCTTTAAGTGGAAAAAATTGAAAATATAAATAATTGTAAACAATATGGTACTTCCGTCTTTAGTTATTAAGTTTTGATGCATTGTACACATCGATACCAAGTTTGTCAGTTTTCGACATGTTTCTTTCGCTATTTCATCGTACGGAGCGCAGCCCCTTTAATATATAAAAACGATGAATAAATGTCGAAAATAATGGTTCTTATATTGGATACCGAGTTTAATTGAAAGGAAAGGTGCAGAAAATACGGTATTTCTACCTTATGAGACCACAGTAGATCACTGTAAATCTTTTAGCACTGATAAGATGCACTATTACAATCTTGTTATCACTTATTAATAGTTCCCATAAATGCATTATTTAGTAAGTAGTTAAAAGGTTTATCAGTTAAAATTTATGATGGTTATACCTGTGTATATATTGATTTTTAATAAGAGTGCCACTACAAGGTCCATGTCGAGCTTCTTAAAATGAGATAACTTTCCTTGCTAGATAGTGGTCGCACGCAAACACCTCTCCTGTAGGGTAACCAAGTCACATTTGGACCTTTTTTGGTTTGTAGAGCTGTGTGCTGTTCTATGTTTCTTGTTTGTGAATTTGTGTTCTATGTCTTTGGCGTTTGCCCATTATCACTAAACCGGGTTTATGTTTAACCTGTTTGCTACTGAGCATGTTTCTGTAGCTTTTTGCATATATATTCAAGTTGTTAAGTCGGGTCTCATTTGCTGAATAATTTAATATCATGAAAATGTAACTTAGTCCATACATTCATTGTTATAGTATTTTAATCAATCATTTTCTAAAATGACGCATTTAGATAAAAATAACAACACATATACAATACCAGACAATAAGTTTAATAAGAGATGAAATGCAGCCAACAAAGAGAAACATGTTAAGTTATGTAAAACAGGAACTCTTTAGCACTAGAAAACATTAGGTACAATAGTTCTGAGCTGTGCACATATCAAGAAAGGTAAAACAAGCACATTATAACACTGAAGAAAACACTGGCTGCAAAAGTCCTGAGCTGCTCTACCGACCGGCCAGGTAAAACCAGAGACGGTTAACTCTGGAACCCTGTGCTCATTTGCCAAGTGTCGGCTCACAAAGTATGAATGTCGAGCCTCATTCATTTGTCTGGTTTTAAATTTATGATTTACATAAAACATCAAATATAAACACTGTACAATATCAAAAATAAGGATGTATATAGCATGAAGTTAAATGACAACATGACAAACTACACCTGTACCTTAAAGAACTCGCGCAATAACTTACTGTTAAACTGCCAATGGAAGAATGTCACATCACAATTAGAAGGTTACATCAATGTATTGTTGAACCATCAACATAAGAATGTCACATCGATATAAGAATGTCACATTGATATAAGAATGTCACATCAACACCTTAATGTCACATCAATATAAGAATGTCACATCAATATACTAATGTCACATAGACATTGAAATATCACTTCAATATAAGAATGTCACATCGATATGAGAATTCATATAAAATTAGAATGTCACATCAACATAAGAACGTCAAATCAATATATGAAAGTCACTTCAGTATAAGAATATAACATAACCATTATAATGTCACATCAATTTAAGTTTGTCACATAAAATTTAAAAGTCTTATAGATCAACACAAGGTCCAAAAATAGAGCGTTTTTGATTAATTCATTTTCCACTGTGTTTCCCGTGAAAAGGCCTTCACCAGTTTAGCAACCAAGCCATTGTGTTACAGTGAGGTGTTACCCATTGTGTCATCTCAGTTGTCACCCATGGCCAAAAGTGCTTAATGGAAGACAGGTATGTGCGGCCTTCGGGCTGAAATTGTATTAAATAACAAAATATCAATCATGTTTAGGTATCTCAAAATCATTATCCTTTTACATAACAAAATCAGCATCATCACCAACAGCACCACCGTCATCGTCTAAATCATCTTCATTATAATTTTAATCATTAAATATCAGTTAAAGTTTACATCTTAGTTATACGAATTCCATTCGAACGAACTAGAGTGATATTTCAGTAATGATATTTCTTTAAAATAATATCTTAATTTAAGTTCTAAAATTCAACTAAGCAATGTTTTGGTCAATTCGTACCATTGCTAATGCCACTGATGGAGCATCGTTCAGGTTGCAAAAGGTATCACTTCTAGTTGCAAGGTGGGACACTTCCGGTTCCCTGGATACTGAAATATTGAACCAGATATGGGTTAAATGAGAGTTAAAGATCATCATCATGATTAAAAATAAAGTCGATCAAGGGTAATAATTTGTAGGATAATGTGGAATTATGTAATATTAATAAGATGGCCGTGTACATCAGTTAAAAATAAAATCAATTTGATGAACGTCATTTCAAATCTGAGTAAAAACCCAAAGTTTCTAAGTCGATAACATGGAGGAATGTAACGTTATTGTATGATGGCCGTATCAAGTCAACTGAATGAACAGTATAAAAGTTAATTTAGAAAATCCATACTTCCCTTAAAAATAAACAAGAAAACACTGTTCCCAAACAATAAACTCAAGGCTCCTAAGGCTATCAGGGATCATAATTTGTATTTAGTATAATATGGAGGTATGTAACCTAATTGTGTGATGGTTCTGAACAACGCGGTAAAGTATGAAATGAACACTGACAACAAGCTTAAACGATAAGTATAGCCCTCCTTATTCTTCGAAAGGTCAAGCTAGAAACAATACGATTATTTTGCAATACCGAACTGACAATCAATAGCACTAGTATCCCATGAACAGTGACTGTAAGCATTTTTCATGAATATGACAATTTACCATGTATTACCGAATCATTGTTGTATCATTTATTTCAAACTCAAGTTTTATACACAATGCTCACCTGCTCCTGTCCAAGTATCATACGTGATATGCCATCCAAAGCTTAATGCATGGGTCATCGATTCCGAACCGGATGGTGGGACACATGCCTGAAACATCGAACGAACGCAGTCACTTATACTAAAAAAACAACATTTAACATACAATTGAATCAAGTTTCCTCATCAAATAAACAAATATCAACCATTTGAATTAAAGACCTAATAAACAAGTATCATTCAATTCAATTAAAATATTTATTTAACAAATATATTCATATCATTTTAATAATGTTTAAATTGCTTTGAACTTCCATTACATAAACATTTCAAACCGGTCTATTATAAACCACAATCAACCTAATTCAAAGAAAGCCCTTCCAATGTGCAATATCTTTAAACACGAGAATATGAAAAAAAGCATTTTCTGTCACACGAGTTCGGTTAAAGAAATCCTGGGAAAGGATGCTGGCACCTTTTAGCATTTTCACTGTAAGATTTCTAAAACCAGCAGAAAATTCCCTTTCATTTTTCATGTATTTAGAAACAAGAATTACTAATTCGAAGAATTATTGATATGTTTTATAAAATGATTATTTTAATAAGAACCTTTAAAAATGTAATCCATATATTTTAATTAATTCACTATAAAACTATGAAATATAAAGTGACCTACATAGTGAAAACATTCTTTTAAGACAAGTTCTTTAAAGACAAAACAATGCTAAGCCAAATAGTACATAAACTTATACAAAAACATGAGCAAAATAATACATATCTCTGTTGATTAAGTTGTCCACATAACCTTACTCAAACCTGACTGCCTCCGTAGTCGCAATACTCCTCTTCGTCAACTCCACTGCAAAGAGCATCTCTTCCGGTTGGGTGGTTGGCCGCTTCAGGTACCTTGGACGCTGTAATATTAAAATGTATATGGAAAAACCGATGCAGTAGCTTATTTCAATAAGTAGTTTATATATATAATAAGCAACTATCATAAATAAACAATTGATAAACATGTGAAGTTATGTAGTTATAAACAAATATCATTCGAAATCAATTCAATTATGTTCATGAAACAAATAAATTTATATGAATTAAATCAGTTTTAAATTGTGTTGCACCCTCATTTCATGAGCATTTCCTACCAGTTTATTAAAAACATATTTAGACTTAAATAAATGAAGCCCCCCCCCCAATATAAAACATTTCATTTCAGAATATTATATTTTGACACACACGAAAATGAAATGACCATTTTATGCTACCCATGTTCGGTTAAAGAAATCTTGGGAAAGGATGCTGGCACCTTTTAGCATTTTCACTGTAAGATTTCTAAAACCAACAGAAAATGCCTTTTCAATTTTCGTGTATTTAGAAAAAAAAGAATATTAATTCGAAGAATCATTGACATGGTGAATAAAATAACTGATTATTATAGTGAAAACACAAACTTATACAAAAAAGAGAGCAAAATAATACATATCTTTGTTGATGAAGTTGTCCACATAACCTTACTCAAACCTGACTGCCTCTGTAGTCGCATTGCGCCTCTTCGCCAACTCCACTGCAAATGGGCATCTCTTCCGGTTGGATGGTTGGCCACTTCAGGTACCGTGGACGCTGTAATATTGATATTTATATGAAAAACCGATGCAGTAACTTATTTCAAAAAGTATTTCATATATTAAATAAGCAAGTATCATAATTAAACAATTGATAAACATGTAAAGTAAAGTAGTTATAAACAAATACCATTCGAAATCAATTAAATTATGTTCATTTAACAAACATATTTATATGAATTAAATCAGTTTTATATTGTTTTGCACCCTCATTTCATGAGCCTTTCCTACCAGTTCATTATAAACCACGTTTAGACTTAAATAAATGAAGCCCCTCCAATGCTAAACAATTTATTTAAGAAATATATATTTAGACATACACGAAAATGAAATAAACATTTTCTGCTACTCGAGTTCGGTTAAAGAAATCTTGGAAAAGGATGCTGGCACCTTTTAGCATTTTCACTGTAAGATTTCTAAAACCAACAGAATCTGCCTGTTTTATTTTCGAGTATGTGAAAAAAAGAGAATATCAACTCGAAATATTATTGAAATGTTTAATAAATTGACTGATTTAAAAATGTTGTCCATTTACTTTAATTATTTCACCATAAGGCTATGAAATATAAAATGACCTACATAGTGAAAACATTCTTTCAAGAGTTCTTAAAAGACAAAACAATGCTAAGCCAAATAGTACAAACAAAAACTTATACAAAAAAGTGAGTAAAATAATACATATCTTTGTTGATGAAGTTGTCCCCATAACCTTACGCAAACCTGACTGCCTCTGTAGTCGCAATACTCCTCTTCGCCAACTCCACTGCAAAGGACATCTCTTCCGGTTGGGTGGTTGGCCGCTTCAGGTACCGTGGACGCTGTAATATTGATATTTATATTAAATAAAACGATGCTGTAGCTTATTTCAATAAATAGTTTATATATATAATAAGCAAGTATCATAATTAAACAATTGATAAACATGTTAAGTAATGAAGTTGTAAAGAAATATCATTTGAAATCAATTCAATTATGTTCATTAAACAAATAAATTTATATGAATTAAATCAGTTTAAAAATGTTTTGCACCATCATTTCGTGAGCATTTCCTACCAGTTTATATAAACCATATTTTGACTTAAATAAATGAAGCCCCCTCCCCCCCAATGAGAAACATTTCATTTAAGAATATTATATTTTGACATACACGAAAATGAAATGACCATTTTCTGCTACCCATGTTCGGTTAAAGAAATCTTGGGAAAGGATGCTGGCACCTTTTAGCATTTTCACTGTAAGATTTCTAAAACCAACAGAAAATGCCTTTTCAATTTTCGTGTATTTAGAAAAAAAAGAATATTAATTCGTAGAATCATTGACATGGTGAATAAAATAACTGATTCTTATAGTGCAAACACAAACTTCTACAAAAAAGAAAGCAAAATAATACATATCTTTGTTGATGAAGTTGTCCCCATAACCTTACTCAAACCTGACTGCCTCTGTAGTCGCATTGCGCCTCTTCGCCAACTCTACTGCAAATGGGCATCTCTTCCGGTTGGATGGTTGGCCACTTCAGGTACCGTGGACGCTGTAATATTGATATTTATATGAAAAAGCGATGCAGTAACTTAGTTCAAAAAGTAGTTCATATATTAAATAAGCAAGTATCATAATTAAACAATTGATAAACATGTGAAGTAAAGTAGTTATAAACAAATACCATTCGAAATCAATTAAATTATGTTCATTTAACAAACATATTTATATGAATTAAATCAGTTTTAAATTGTTTTGCACCCTCATTTCATGAGCATTTCCTACCATTTTATTATAAACCATATTTTGACTTAAATAAATGAAGCCCCCCCCCCATGAGAAACATTTCATTTAAGAATATTATATTTTGACATACACGAAAATGAAATGACCATTTTATGCTACCCATGTTCGGTTAGAGAAATCTTGGGAAAGGATGCTGGCACCTTTTAGCATATTCACTGTAAGATTTCTAAAACCAACAGAAAATGCCTTTTCAATTTTCGTGTATTTAGAAAAAAAAAAGAATATTAATTCGAAGAATCATTGAAATGGTTAATATAAAAACTGATCCTGATAGGGCAAACACAAACTTATACAAAAAAGAGAGCAAAATAATACATATCTTTGTTGATGAAGTTGTCCCCATAACCTTACTCAAACCTGACTGCCTCTGTAGTCGCATTGCGCCTCTTCGCCAACTCCACTGCAAATGGGCATCTCTTCCGGTTGGATGGTTGGCCACTTCAGGTACCTTGGACGCTGTAATATTGATATTTATATGAAAAAGCGATGCAGTAACTTAGTTCAAAAAGTAGTTCATATATTAAATAAGCAAGTATCATAATTAAACAATTGATAAACATGTAAAGTAAAGTAGTTATAAACAAATACCATTCGAAATCAATTAAATTATGTTCATTTAACAAACATATTTATATGAATTAAATCAGTTTTAAATTGTTTTGCACCCTCATTTCATGAGCATTTCCTACCATTTTATTATAAACCATATTTTGACTTAAATAAATGAAGCCCCCCCCCCCCCCCATGAGAAACATTTCATTAAAGAATATTATATTTTGACATACACAAAAATGAAATGACCATTTTATGCTACCCATGTTCGGTTAAAGAAATCTTGGGAAAGGATGCTGGCACCTTTTAGCATATTCACTGTAAGATTTCTAAAACCAACAGAAAATGCCTTTTCAATTTTCGTGTATTTAGAAAAAAAAAGAATATTAATTCGAAGAATCATTGAAATGGTTAATATAAAAACTGATCCTAATAGGGCAAACACAAACTTATACAAAAAAGAGAGCAAAATAATACATATCTTTGTTGATGAAGTTGTCCCCATAACCTTACTCAAACCTGACTGCCTCTGTAGTCGCATAGCGCCTCTTCGCCAACTCCACTGCAAATGGGCATCTCTTCCGGTTGGATGGTTGGCCACTTCAGGTACCGTGGACGCTGTAATATTGATATTTATATGAAAAAGCGATGCAGTAACTTAGTTCAAAAAGTAGTTCATATATTAAATAAGCAAGTATAATAATTAAACAATTGATAAACATGTGAAGTAAAGTAGTTATAAACAAATATCATTCGAAATCAATTAAATTATGTTCATTTAACAAACATATTTATATGAATTAAATCAGTTTTATATTGTTTTGCACCCTCATTTCATGAGCCTTTCCTACCAGTTCATTATAAACCACGTTTAGACTTAAATAAATGAAGCCCCTCCAATGCTAAACAATTTATTTAAGAAATATATATTTAGACATACACGAAAATGAAATAAACATTTTCTGCTACTCGAGTTCGGTTAAAGAAATCTTGGAAAAGGATGCTGGCACCTTTTAGCATTTTCACTGTAAGATTTCTAAAACCAACAGAATCTGCCTGTTTTATTTTCGAGTATGTGAAAAAAAGAGAATATCAACTCGAAATATTATTGAAATGTTTAATAAATTGACTGATTTAAAAATGTTGTCCATTTACTTTAATTATTTCACCATAAGGCTATGAAATATAAAATGACCTACATAGTGAAAACATTCTTTCAAGAGTTCTTAAAAGACAAAACAATGCTAAGCCAAATAGTACAAACAAAAACTTATACAAAAAAGTGAGTAAAATAATACATATCTTTGTTGATGAAGTTGTCCCCATAACCTTACGCAAACCTGACTGCCTCTGTAGTCGCAATACTCCTCTTCGCCAACTCCACTGCAAAGGACATCTCTTCCGGTTGGGTGGTTGGCCGCTTCAGGTACCGTGGACGCTGTAATATTGATATTTATATTAAATAAAACGATGCTGTAGCTTATTTCAATAAATAGTTTATATATATAATAAGCAAGTATCATAATTAAACAATTGATAAACATGTTAAGTAATGAAGTTGTAAAGAAATATCATTTGAAATCAATTCAATTATGTTCATTAAACAAATAAATTTATATGAATTAAATCAGTTTAAAAATGTTTTGCACCATCATTTCGTGAGCATTTCCTACCAGTTTATATAAACCATATTTTGACTTAAATAAATGAAGCCCCCTCCCCCCCAATGAGAAACATTTCATTTAAGAATATTATATTTTGACATACACGAAAATGAAATGACCATTTTCTGCTACCCATGTTCGGTTAAAGAAATCTTGGGAAAGGATGCTGGCACCTTTTAGCATTTTCACTGTAAGATTTCTAAAACCAACAGAAAATGCCTTTTCAATTTTCGTGTATTTAGAAAAAAAAGAATATTAATTCGTAGAATCATTGACATGGTGAATAAAATAACTGATTCTTATAGTGCAAACACAAACTTCTACAAAAAAGAAAGCAAAATAATACATATCTTTGTTGATGAAGTTGTCCCCATAACCTTACTCAAACCTGACTGCCTCTGTAGTCGCATTGCGCCTCTTCGCCAACTCTACTGCAAATGGGCATCTCTTCCGGTTGGATGGTTGGCCACTTCAGGTACCGTGGACGCTGTAATATTGATATTTATATGAAAAAGCGATGCAGTAACTTAGTTCAAAAAGTAGTTCATATATTAAATAAGCAAGTATCATAATTAAACAATTGATAAACATGTGAAGTAAAGTAGTTATAAACAAATACCATTCGAAATCAATTAAATTATGTTCATTTAACAAACATATTTATATGAATTAAATCAGTTTTAAATTGTTTTGCACCCTCATTTCATGAGCATTTCCTACCATTTTATTATAAACCATATTTTGACTTAAATAAATGAAGCCCCCCCCCCCCCCCCCCCATGAGAAACATTTCATTTAAGAATATTATATTTTGACATACACGAAAATGAAATGACCATTTTATGCTACCCATGTTCGGTTAGAGAAATCTTGGGAAAGGATGCTGGCACCTTTTAGCATATTCACTGTAAGATTTCTAAAACCAACAGAAAATGCCTTTTCAATTTTCGTGTATTTAGAAAAAAAAAAGAATATTAATTCGAAGAATCATTGAAATGGTTAATATAAAAACTGATCCTGATAGGGCAAACACAAACTTATACAAAAAAGAGAGCAAAATAATACATATCTTTGTTGATGAAGTTGTCCCCATAACCTTACTCAAACCTGACTGCCTCTGTAGTCGCATTGCGCCTCTTCGCCAACTCCACTGCAAATGGGCATCTCTTCCGGTTGGATGGTTGGCCACTTCAGGTAGCTTGGACGCTGTAATATTGATATTTATATGAAAAAGCGATGCAG
Source organism: Mya arenaria (assembly GCF_026914265.1). Taxonomy (NCBI): domain Eukaryota; kingdom Metazoa; phylum Mollusca; class Bivalvia; order Myida; family Myidae; genus Mya; species Mya arenaria. The sequence continues at coordinate 34,931,380 of NC_069127.1, read as the reverse complement.
TAACTTAGTTCAAAAAGTAGTTCATATATTAAATAAGCAAGTATCATAATTAAACAATTGATAAACATGTAAAGTAAAGTAGTTATAAACAAATACCATTCGAAATCAATTAAATTATGTTCATTTAACAAACATATTTATATGAATTAAATCAGTTTTAAATTGTTTTGCACCCTCATTTCATGAGCATTTCCTACCATTTTATTATAAACCATATTTTGACTTAAATAAATGAAGCCCCCCCCCCCCCCCCATGAGAAACATTTCATTAAAGAATATTATATTTTGACATACACGAAAATGAAATGACCATTTTATGCTACCCATGTTCGGTTAAAGAAATCTTGGGAAAGGATGCTGGCACCTTTTAGCATATTCACTGTAAGATTTCTAAAACCAACAGAAAATGCCTTTTCAATTTTCGTGTATTTAGAAAAAAAAAGAATATTAATTCGAAGAATCATTGAAATGGTTAATATAAAAACTGATCCTAATAGGGCAAACACAAACTTATACAAAAAAGAGAGCAAAATAATACATATCTTTGTTGATGAAGTTGTCCCCATAACCTTACTCAAACCTGACTGCCTCTGTAGTCGCATAGCGCCTCTTCGCCAACTCCACTGCAAATGGGCATCTCTTCCGGTTGGATGGTTGGCCACTTCAGGTACCGTGGACGCTGTAATATTGATATTTATATGAAAAAGCGATGCAGTAACTTAGTTCAAAAAGTAGTTCATATATTAAATAAGCAAGTATAATAATTAAACAATTGATAAACATGTGAAGTAAAGTAGTTATAAACAAATATCATTCGAAATCAATTAAATTATGTTCATTTAACAAACATATTTATATGAATTAAATCAGTTTTAAATTGTTTTGCACCCTCATTTCATGAGCCTTTCCTACCCGTTTATTATAAACCATATTTAGATTTAAATAAATGAAGCCTCTCCAATGTGAAACATTTCATTTAAGAATATTATATTTGGATATACACGAAAATGAAATGACCATTTTATGCTATCCATGTTCGGTTAGAGAAATCTTGGGAAAGGATGCTGGCACCTTCTAGCATATTCACTGTAAGATTTCTAAAACCACCAGAAAATGCCTTTTCAATTTTCGTGTATTTAGAAAAAAAGAATATTAATTCGAAGAATCATTGAAATGGTTAATATAAAAACTGATCCTAATAGGGCAAACACAAACTTATACAAAAAAGAGAGCAAAATAATACATATCTTTGTTGATGAAGTTGTCCCCATAACCTTACTCAAACCTGACTGCCTCTGTAGTCACATTGCGCCTCTTCGCCAACTCCACTGCAAATGGGCATCTCTTCCGGTTGGATGGTTGGCCACTTCAGGTACCGTGGACGCTGTAATATTGATATTTATATGAAAAAGCGATGCAGTAACTTATTTCAAAAAGTAGTTCATATATTAAATAAGCAAGTATCATAATTAAACAATTAACTTTAATTTAAGAATATTATATTGACATACACGAATATGAAATGACCATTTTATGCTACTCGAGTTCGGTTAAAGAAATCTTGGGAAAAGATTTATAAAACCAACAGAAATTTCGAGTATTTGAAAGAAAAGAGAATATAAATTCGAAAATATTGAAATGTTTAATAAATTAATTGATTTAATAAGAACCTTTAAAAGTGTTGTCCATATCCTTTAATTTATTCATCGTAAGGCTATGAAATATAAAGGAACCTACTTAGTGAAGACATTCTTTTGAGATGGATTAAAATACCAATGCTGAACGAAGTAGTGCAAACACAAACTTATACAAAAAAGTGAGCAAAATAATACATATCTTTGTTGATGAAATTGTCCACATAACCTTACGCAAACCTGACTGCCCCCGTTACCGCACTACGACTCTTCGCCAACTCCAGTGCAAAGGGCGTCTCTTCCGGATGGATGGTTGGCCGCTTCAGGTACCCTGGACACTGTAACATTGAACAGATGCAGTTACTTATTTCAATAGTAACAAACAAATATAATTTACATTCAAATAAATGAGCCTTGCCATTCATGTGAACATTGTCATTGATGACACGTGCACAAAGTTGCAAGGTAATTAAGAGAAGCCCAACGTTATAGAAAACGTGTTTAGGTCCTAAGAATTAGTACATGTAGTACAATGCAAAGAAATCTGAACAAGTCACAAGTACATCTAGAACGTTAGTAAGTTCCTTTTCCAGAATGCTCTTTCACAAAACGCGGAAATAAAGGCTCCTATATTCAACCAAAGAAAACAAACACATCCAAAGTACAAGAGCATTTTTCAAAACAACAGATGCAAATGCACAGACCATAATGAATGGTCAAGATACTAAAAAAGTATAAAACAAATGTGCAAATTCAATGTGAATATTTTAAACGATTGTTAAACCTCAACGATGATACACTGGTCACTTGGTACAGCCCAGTCATCACCAGTGAGTCGTTGGCCATAGCCATCTTGTCATCTAGCCAACTCCATTGCAAGGGGCATCACTTCCGGTTCCATGATTGGACAATTCCGGTACCATAGATGCTGTAAGTGTTGAACCATTGAACTGATGCAGTCACTTATTCAATAAAAATAATACTTTAACAAATACTAAATATATAAAATAATTACTTTTGTTCAGAAAAGGCCTGTTTGCAATTCTTGTAGTTTTAAAAATCAATATTTTATTAATACGAAGACTATTTGTTTCTCGGAAACAATAATTGATTTTATTATAAACATAGAGTAATAAATTCATTTTTTTCCATTTTATTGTTGTTCATAAATGATAAGCTTTTGAAATATAAAGTGACCAATTTAGAGAAAACAGTTTAAGCTTGCCCGTTCATGGGAAATTATCCTAATAGTGCAGATAGTGCCATAACTAAAATGTAAAAGTGATGTTTTGGGTTTAAAATCATTCTAATACACAATAAAAAGAGCCAAAATTACACTTGCCTTTCGTTAGTGTTTCCATGGCAGCTGCATGGGGCGAAGATAAATACGTCATGGGAGTGCGTCAATGAATCATGGAGAGACGTCAGCGACTATTTGAGCAATATCAAACTGATTTTAAATACTTCCGGACAGAGCACTCATATATAAAATCGTTCGACAGAAATATGTAGATAAAGCTGACATTTTTTGTAAATATTTGGCTATTTAACTGTTTAGCTGGTGACTTTTGAATGATCCAATGTCCTGAACGATTTGTTTCACAACCAGCAAGTGAAAGAAAAGTGAAAACTCAATGGAAACAGTTCAGCATAGTCAACACAATATTAAATCCAAGCACAACGCAAAAGAAATATCAGGAAACAGACAATATTTTCCTCATGGTAGCCACTATAAGAATTTCTTTTTTGTTTGCATTCCCTCTCCAACTGACCAAGGTAATATGTAACACAGGTATTGATATGTAAGGTTGACCATATATGACTCCGTTCACTCAAACCTAATTGTTCACATGTCCAGGGGCTAGAATACATTGTTTGAATACAATATAATCCTTCCATCGTCTATTTTGTGATTTTAAAATTTAGAGTGGTTGCTGGCCTGGCACTGATTAGATGAATTATGTTAATATAGCGTGTACTGTCCTGGTAGGGTTATAGAATGCATTTATTTTGTTTAAAACAGGTCACAAGTTTATATTGGCCAATCAACATTTTGCCTTTGGCCTATAACACTAAATGCATATTTATATGGCCAAAACACAAACGCACATGAGCAAAACACGTCATAACATCTGATATAAATTATTAAATTTAACTAAGCTTGACCAGTCTGATTTAATTCCATGTTTTCTACGTATATCACTCTAAGTGGAACAACATTGTAAATAATGAAATTCTAACTCAAAAGAACACTGTGGACATAATTTACGTTCTGTCCTTATTTTTGTGAAGACTTGTGATCTACCTCGTCTCGAGAGAGGTCTAAGTAATAGATACAGTAGACTATGAACTTTTCTCCACGAAATAAGGAACACACGAGTAACTGTATCTGTTTTATACGACGATAAGTGTATTGCATATATTAGTGAGGAAATAAATGCATTAATGATTAGACCACACTCACTCTAATCGAACCAATTGACATTCGCTATTTCAATGCTCCATTTCTCATATACATGTACACGTTTTCTCTTACCAGCAAAAGTATCTATACAACTCCTAAAACACGATCTCCTCGAGGCAAAATGGATCACATTCGTGATTTAATGAACAGTTAAGCATGAAACTGTATTCATAGGCCAAGAAAAATAATCTGTAAATTATCAGGCACCTATTTTTAAAACTTGTTTGATAGTCTAATAATAATAATAATAATAATAATAATAATAATAATAATAATAATAATTGAATAATCCTTAAAAACATTCTTTGGCTGAACGAACTTTATATAAGCTGGACAGTGTCTAAAAATGTGTCGGGCGTAGTTACATATTCAGAACAGGTCACAGTCCTTAAAGGGCCTGTATCATGATGATAAAATAGCGAAAAACAGAAAGAAAATTGTCGAAAACTGACAAACTTGACATCGATGTGTACAATGCATTGAAACTTACTAACTGAAGTACAACATAGTTTACAATTTATTTAAGTTTGGCAGTTATTTCGTATTTTTCCATTAAAAAAGATTACTGGGTATGTCTACCAGGTAGAATTCATTCCTTATGCGTGATTGGTTAGTCGGTGTTATCACGTGATATTACCGAGGTAGGTGTATAGCTTAATTATGTCACCCGATAAGAAAAAGTCTTTGTAGCGCAGTGAGTAAGACACTGAACTACAACTTTGGCGACACGGGTTCAAACCACGTCTCCGACACATTTTATTTTACATTTTGGTACTTTTATTTACAATTATGATATCAAAGCGTTACATATTCTATTAGATAATTGTCCTGAGATTCGTTACAGAAAAAAACTTTTTTGGTGCCAATCTGTGACACAGTCCCTTTAATTGTATTGATTTATTTTTATGCTGATAATGAAATTTTTAGACAGTTATCAAGTTTTATGGTTTGATCGTTCATCATTAGGTATCTGTTTCGTCTCAATGAAATCTTTACACTGTTAACAGCGGGTACATTATGTTGATCGTGGTGAATACCATCTAAAAGTGTAAAATGAACAGTGTTATGACACCAGTGTAGTTATCAAAACCCTTACCCGAGTCGTTCATTACAAAACTATTAATTAAAACGCAATGCACCTATAGAAATTTTGCCCCACCAGGTAAGGGTCGGGGCATTGTCTGTTTGGCTGGAACCCGTAAAATATTTAGACAACCTGACGATTGCGTAAAAAGGTCTAGGCAGAAAGTCCAAGGATGGCGTTTACTCCCATCTCAGATAAGTAGATCCATTAATTTAACCATGCTAGAAATTCTTATCTTGCCCATGGGCGAAGATAAAATGCCCGGATGGAACTTCTTTTAATAGTCACCACAGTGTAATTACCTCCCCTGTTGAAGACTGTCGTCTGTAGCACATAATAAAAACCTTGTCTTGTGGCAATATTTAGAACGCTAGTTAATTATTTCTCGCTTCAAATGTCACCAGAAAACAGTTTTCAAGCACCTTTCAAGAAATAATGCTTCACTCTTCTTAGAACTATTTAAAGATCGATCAGACCATTTACATACTCTGAATCACTGCGCGAATATCCATGACAACCACGAATTATCGCATATCCGTAGGCAATTATTTTCACTAAGCATAAGAGAGTTCTAGCAAAAAAAATACATTTTACTTAATTTTGTTTAACTGAGGTGGGAGAAAAAGCATCTACCATAGCCGCTCGTGTAAGATAGGTTCATCCCGACCCTCGTGCAGGGTGTTTTGTGGAAACTCGGTAAACCTCGTTTCCGCAAAACACCCTAAGCTCGGGTCGGAATGAACCTATCTTACACTCTCGGCCACGGAAGATACTTATACTCTACCCCACTGTCGTGTATCGTCCGATGTATAGATATCAAGCCAACTTCATTCCCAAACTTGTGCATTAGGCTGTTCTGATTTTAGATATTTTTGACATACCTCTATAAGCAGACACTAGCGTTGGTAAGTAGTTCAATGGCGATAATTATACATCCAAACAACAGTTAATAATACTGAAATGTTTTTACATCTTTTCTCACAAGTTACAAATCAAACTTAAAGTGCATTTACATGTAAGGCCATACCAAATTACTTTTTCGATTAGCTTTATTCCAACATCTGAAAAACTTTGAAAGCGTAAATAAGATAAAAACGTCAAAAAACATGAATCCTATCTGATGTAAAAAAAATAATACAGATACTTTTCATGTCGATCTCTATATCAATTATATTAATGCAGAACAAAATATTCAATTTCGTTTTTCGACCACCCGTTTCAAATCCATTCCGTCCTTGGACTCTAAACGGAATTCCGTTATGGCAATTCCAGTAATGGCAAATAGGTTAAAATCCTTGCCTTGCTATGTGTACAGTAATCATTAATTCTCTAACTAGGCCAAAACATTTTGTTTGTTTAGGGTAACCTTCCCAAAATTTCTAGGTAGGGTAGGTAGGGATATTTTTTTATTTTTTTTTATTATTTTTTTTTTCAAAATCTGTCGTTAGTTCAGAGTGTTTTCTTGCACATGGCAGTCTTTCCTACATTACTGTCATTGCCTGACTTTGTTTTATCATATAAACAATAATTCTGATTAAAATCTGCATTTATCCGCCCTTCGTAACTCTCTATTCGCTAACGATTTTTTTGTTGCTCAGAAACGGAAAAAATAGTTAGGATCGGCACATTTTTATAGGTAGGGTCGGGTTACCCGAAACAGACATATTATATTTTTAGGCCTTATAGAAAATTCGCGATTGAGCCAAACCTAAATAAGCATTGTTTGCGGTTTACAAAGTTAAATGGTATTTCGATTTTATAAATCTTTATATTGAAAAACAAGAACCAAACCTCATCGCTTAAGTTCACGTGGTCTAAGTCGGATAGACACCTCGTGGAAGTATCTATGCCATATATACCATATATACTTCCACTCGTTGTCAATCCTATATATAAATACAGATTTATAAATTGATAAATAGAAATATTTTTTCGAAAGATAAGCATTATATTATTTTCATAGTCTTTCTAAATAAAATGTATCGGATAGTGGGATTACTCGAATTTCTCGTGCACGATCCACTTTTTTCAATAGTTCTGCTAGGTGGATAGTCGTATAACTGCAGAAATCAATGATCCATGTAACAGCAATACGTTACCCCATATACTTAAAGATTATCTGTGCAATAAAAGTAATAAATATTTTGCAAAAAGTCGAACAGTGCCAATTGTACTGGGTGAGTACCTAAATCGGAAAAGTACCTAAATATGCAACACCCCTTATAAAAGCATTTTTCCGATCACGATCGGTTTATTCAAGATTTTAATCAATAGAGACGTTTGCCTTAGATACAAGTTCCAAAAAACATGATACTTCGGTTAGTATTTCAAATGCTGCTATCATTCAAAGTTTTTCATGTTCAAATGTCAATACATGGCACGTGGGGGAATGACTTCATGCTTGTCACAATCACAGCATACTGGCACAGTCTATATTTTTTACTGAAATCGTCAAATTTTACTGACAAAAATGACAAAAAAAAAAAACAAGCTGGAAATAAAGTAAATTATTAATTTACTAAAACAAAACATGTAGCAATAATGTTAAAAGGATACATAAAAATAAATAACAAATTAAAACTGTTCCATATTAAGGTACTCCGAGGACGAAAATGGCAGTCCTTGACTGTGCGTTTAATAAAGTACTTTTCATGCAGATTGGTAGTGTCTTGAAAAATGTCATTTTTATCAACCAATTGGTCTTGAATCCTAGTATGCTGATGGAAAATTTTGTAGTTGCGGTGTAAGTCTAACTAAAGATATTTCAAAAATAGTGCCAAAAGTGTTCCGATTTAAGTACCATTTAAGTGAAGGCAATGCAAATAAAAAGTATTTGCATGATAATGATAGCAATACCTGCCTTTGGCCATTAGAGCTAGAAACTACAATTAGATATAATTTTATATCCCTAAAACTATATACTAAAAAGAAAGGAATCATCTGTCAGAACAAAATGCCTGATTTTCATATTGCGTTTTACGGTACGGTTATCTTAGGCTACCTTTATGCAAACACTACGATATACCCATACAAATTAGAAACCAAGAGTGTCCATCTTTGCTCATTTCTTTAGCAAAGTTTCGGACATCATCGTAGGTGGCAACGGCGTATACAAACGTCATTTAACGCTTGTAGAAACGTAATGGTAAGCCTTCAAGGGAGTGCCATAAATCGTCGAGATGGTCATTGTCCCCATGTCATGATTTTCGGGACGAACTTTAACGTAATCGTGAGAGTAAGAGCTATGCTGAACGAAGAACACTTTTAATTGACTGATTTATATTGACAAGTATTAACATTACGAATTATACCACGTTTACTGCGTCTGCTCGACGCACGCCTCCAGCACTGACGGTTATATTGAAGAGTATGTCTTCTGGTTGTGCCGTTGCGCGTGGACATATTGGAGGGTTCATTGTGTTGCTAATTTTGGGTCATTTACATCCATTTGATCATACGTTTTATTCTATTAAATTACTAACGCAGTAAGGATGTACCTTTTTTCAAAAATATATCGAAGAAATCGCAACTCTCCTCCCAGCATGTAGCATGAATAAGCTAAAAAATAATGATGATTTAGAGAACTTATTCATTTAATTCATACATGCCATATCCCTTAGCGGGGGGGGGGGGGATCTCCCGGAATTTCGAACCATCCTCCGGTGGGGGATGAATATCCTCCAGAATTAAAGATCATGAAAATGGCGATTATGAAAATCCCCTGGTATGGGACTCAAATCCCCGGGAATTCTGAACAATTTCCCCAGGGAAGCCTTTCAAAAATATGGCATTTATAATCCATGATGAGATTTAAAAATAAGTTTTTGACTGCATTGGCTGCATCCCAAACTCTGTGCAACATCAAGTTCTTCCATCTTCTGTGTATGCTTATCGTTTAAATACCCATGTTTACCTTTAAAATAGCTTAAACTGATGTGTTTATATATTTTGAATTACCAAATGTAACCTGTATAGACTTTGTTTATCTTAAAAACAAGTTAACAAAATAAAAATGTGGTAATTCTTCCAAATGTGTTCATCTTTAAGACCCTCAATAGCATACATTAAACAAAAGGTCATCCTAGCAAGAGGCCAACGAGGGCCTATGCTCTACTGGGATGGCTTATGTGGTCATTTCCTATCCAGAGAATGCACTCTGCAGTTTGCTAAAATAGAGTTATGGTACATATACACTGCACATCATGTCCATTTTTTAATATTTTTATTGTCTCCATTCACTGAAGATTTGCATAAGATACAATATGTAAGTATATAAACCAGTAAAATGATAAAAGATACACATGACAAGGTAACGCATGAAACGGGCATTTAAAATAACATTCATCCAACACATTGTCAGACATCATCAATAGTATATGGTAGTTTTCCAATGGGCGGCTGTAAAATACCCAAATGAGTGTACATGTTTGTGTTGTCAATAGACCTGTCCCCATACATTATCTGGCTTGGCTTATCACAATGGCTGCGGTTTCGTCCCATCTCAATATTCGCACATTTTGCAGTGTAGTAGGCAAAACTCCACATCTGGGCTTACTCGTGCTGACCATCAGCTGAAGGCCATAATGACCGGTGAAAAGGATGACAATGTTGTCTGCTGGAGTTGTAGCGATAGGCTGTTCACTTTCAGAGCATTAAATAAATTTAAATCTGCAATAGAGACATGCATATGCTACCTTGCCTCATGCAATTGTTTGAATCCCGCTGCTAAATTTGAATTAAAATATGTATACAGTAAAACTGCGATCGCTCGAGGACGCCGGGGACCGAGCCAAAACCTCGAGGGAATCGATGTTTCAAATGACCCGAATTTCAATTTTCCAGTCTGTTATGAAATATCTTGAAATGTGTATACAATGTAGTACAATACATTTGGGAATGTTTTTTTATTACTGTTTAAAATCGAAATTACTATTACTTGATGTCCTTGGTACTACAATCTCATTAAAATCATATCGTGACGTTCACACTTCATTTCATTACGTTATGTAATGAAGTGAACGTCACGATATGATTTTAAGATATTTCATAACAGATTACGGTCAATCTTTTAGTTGAGCCTTAGGAGTGAGAATATGATGGTTGATTTGATATCGGTTGCAACCTTTTTGCACTTTCATTCCTCGATGCCTATCCAATATAGTGTACATGTCATATTGTGGTACATCAGATTACATCCATGTACCAGCTTTCTGTGTTCCCATCTTATTTTCTTCATCTGGAAGAATGTGGTCAGCAATTGTGACCTACAACAAATAGGAAAAACATATAATACATGTGAAATAAAATGTCATAAGACAGTTTTATGAGAGTTGAATAATAGACTGTGTATTATGAATTGTGTCTACAATAAGCAGTAGGACAACGCAGTATTATTTATACATTCCAGCCAGTTTCGATAGTAAATGAACCCAGAAATCAATTTTTATTACTTAATTTTGGGTTTGCAGAACGTGAAACAAACAATTATTGTGTCAAAGTACACACTATCAGACACAGCAACAGTGATTCTCTTTGCTGCTCATTGCATGTTTTATACTCATTTTTTCCCATGAGGATTCTTTTTTTTTTCAACATGTGCATCAGCAGAGTCCTCTTGCAAGCCCTCTTGGTTACGGCAGTAAATATTGTGGCTTAGAATGAAAGACTGAAGTCCTCATGACAGTCCTCTTGGTTACGGCAGTAAATATTGTGGCTAAGTAAGAAAGATAACTTACAAGACTACAGTCCTCTTGCAAGCCCTCGTGGTTACGGCAGTAAATATTGTGGCTTAGAAAGAAAGACTACAGTCCTCATGACAGTCCTCTTGGTTATGGCAGTAAATATTGTGGTTTAGAAAGAAAGATAACTTACAGGCCTCCAGTCCTCTTGACAACCCTCTTGGTAACTGCAGTAAATATTGTGGCTTAGAAAGAAAGATAACTTACAAGACTACAATCCTCATGAAAGCCCTCTTGGTTATGGCATTAAATATTGTGGCTAAGTAAGAGAGATAACTTACAGGCCTCCTGTCCCCATGACAGCCCTCTTGGTTACGGTAGTAAATATTTTGGCTAAGTAAGATAGATTACTTAAAAGACTACAGTCCTCTTGCAAGCCCTCTTAGTTTTGGCAGTAAATATTGTGACTAAGTAAGAAAGATGACTTACAAGGCTACAGTCCTCTTGACAGGCATTTTGGTTACGGGAGTAAATATTGTGCCTAATTAAGAAAGATATCTTACAAGTCTACAGTCCTCTTGTCAGCCCTTTTGGTCATGGAAGGCACTGCTCAATGAGCTGTGTCTGAAATGTCACAATGGGGAAAACATTAAAGTAAAGGCAAAATAAATTGTAAATTATTACAATTTCATACACGGGTTTCGTTACAAAAAACAACTTTATTGGCTAAAATTTTCAAAGAGGTTTCCATCCGGCACCAATGAAACTGCCTTATGAATATGATTACCAGAATATCAAAGCAAAATGTCCTACATTTTTTCTTCTTTCATTTACACAAGTAACAACAAGTAGATTTATTAAGTGTAGCATTCAAAGTCATTCGGGGAAAGTAAAATTCGTCAGAAAGTCTTCCATGGCAATTTTGCTGTGTATTTGCCATCAGTGAATGTCTAACAGTTTTCTTGGTAGTCTTTCAGATAGAAAATGTGTCCTTGCTTTCTTCTCGTGGAATGCCCCGTGCTTCAATGTCCCAAAATCTGTGGTCTCTGATACAAGGGTTGCTTTGACATCCGTGACTGTTGAAGGGTAATCCCATAGCTGTGACGGTGTTGGGCCGGACATAAAGTACCCAATAAGGGAGCTCATCGCAGTAGGGATGTCGCCTTTGATGGTCTTATCACTTAAAATTTTCCAATTAAACTAAGCCCCAATCAAGATTGACATATATAAAGTAGTTTCCATGGTGACTGGATGAGCCAGCTTCAATCCTCGGAGATGGCAAATTCAGTATGGATTTTAAAAATCTGTTGTTGTTGGGGATTGCAATTTATTGGGACAATTAATGACAATTAAGCACAAACTGGAATCATATGTCTGTTATCTGCCACTATGATCACTGTTGGGGTATCAAGTTGATGGACTGTATGTGTAGGGTAACCGTCACTGAACAATGACAAGTGAATGACATCAGTTTCCTCTTTGAGACTGTAGTTGCAGTCTATCGGCTAATTACTGCGATATAAAATGATCTTTGAGGTCTCAACCATTAGAATATTTTCATCAATGAAAATACTTTCAGCTTACTTGAGCAGGGAGTCTGAATGACATGTCTTTGTTGATGAGTACAATTTGGCCACAGCTTCATCTGTAAGACAGGTTGAATTACTGGAACTACTGGTGGCGCCAGTACGCTGGGTTACTTGAACTTCCAGTGTTGTTCTGTATGGCAGAATTGTCTGTCAACAGTTGCAGATACTGATTTGATGTTGTCATGTACGCAGATGACACCAATATCTCGATTCACAGACAGACACCTGGTGACGGCTGCTCAGGCAATTAAAGCAAAAATGTTTTCTTTTCATAATATTTTCTTCAGGATTGAACAAAAACTTCCTACTGTTACCACTATCAAGACTGATCATTTTAAATTTCATATTAAAATCATTATCAAAACTCAACACTTAAAACTTCATATTTCAAGCTATTATCAGAACTGAACCTTTAAATGTGCACTCTCACAGATTGAATGTTTTGACAACTTTTTTTATTTTTTTTTGTCTTGGAACGAGCCAAATTTTGCGAAAATCCATGGAAACTAGTCAAATATGACTGCTGACAAAAAATAGATAGCAGATTTTTATATTTAATTTCAAAATTGATGTTTTATGCATTTCCTCAAACGGTAAGTAACCATTTAAGCCATAAAACATTAATTTTCAAACAGAAATATGAAAATCTACGATCTGATTATTTGTCAGCAATCTTATATCATTGGTTTGCAGATATTTACTCAAAAATTTGCTCTTTCCAAGACAAAAAATAAAAAAGTTGTAAAAATGGTTTATCTGTGAGAGTGCAGCTTTAAACTATATATATTCGAACACTTAACAAAACTCTACTTTTTTAAACAAACTATTTAAACCATTATCGAAACTGAGCATTTTAAGCTCTCCAACCAATTATCAGAACAGAACACTTTAAACCTTAATTGTTATCTGGTCCAGAAGAGCTGTGGACAAGCCAAGAAGACGGATATTTTTGGGGTATACAGCTATAAAGGTGTGCCTCTTTGTAGGATGGCCACTGGGTCAATACTCTGTACTGGTACTGCAACACTCTGAAATGAAAGGATGATAACACACATAAAATCCAAAGCCATCTAATTCCATTTCGAATTACTATTTCAATGCCAAATTGAAAGCTTTCAATAGTGATTTCAGAATTAATCATGAACTTGATCATCCCTGAAATTGAAGGTGAGAAATAATCAATGATGGACATGAATTTTTTACTTCTGGACTGGAGACAAACAAAGATAAGGGTCATCTGATTGTCACGACCAACTCGCATACAAAGTATGATGTTCCTGGGTCAAAGTATGAAGGTCCTGCTTCCAAGCCTTCTTTAGTTATTGAGTCGTGACCAAAAAATTGTTGTTTTTTTCACCTGAAGGTCACTGTGACCTTGACGTACTAACCTCAAATCAATAGGGGTCATCTACTAATCAAGACAAACAAGCAAACCAAGTATGAAAATCGAAGGTTGTACGCCGATGTAAAACTTGCAAGAACAACCCGTACGTTATATATACACAAAATAAAAAGTCTGTAAGGAAGTGATAATATTTTAAATCATTCAATTTCAAATCGACAATTATGTTTACCATCACAAAAAGAGATATCTGTACTCCTTTCTTGAGTGTCTTTTTGGACTCTCAAGGGTTATATTATGGAAATTAGCTGCGGAAGAAATTTAAGATACCTGTATTTGATGAAAGCGTTGTACAGTACATTAAATATGTGTCTACATCCATTTATATAAGTAAAACAAAATGATAGTACATTTGTTTGATAAAAGTGTTTACGTTCTTTTGTCGTGAAGATGTAGTGGTACGTTATTCTGGAATAATTTCTGTTGTATTACTTTTTAACTATGGTATAATCGTAAACACATACAATTGTAGTTAGTCAGAGATATCTAGTTAATTTCACAGCACATTATTAACAGTTGGACACACTAAAATGATGCAGAAGGTTGTTTGCATTGTCACCAAAATGTGGGTAATGTGCTTGCACTAAACAAAATGGGGGTTAAGGTACAAAAAATCGGACAGGAAACGTGTACAGTCGAGTAATAACCATGACTTTTGAAAGATAGGAATATATACATGAAAGCACGGTTACAACAAGCAGAGATATGCCACATTTTCCGAGAAAATACGAAAAATGAGGATAAATTCAACACATTTATTTGTAAACATTGCCTCCCGAGCCACAACCTGTTCAATATTTCTTATATTTAAAGTTATAACACCAAACTAAGATGTCGATTGAAGAATATGTTTTCTCCACATACTGGAAGCATTCATTTTTCAAAATTATAAGAAAAGTCAACTTACAAGGCAAAAAATGGTCCCAGAATCGGTATTTATTAATCCAAATTCGCCATTTTGTTTGCCATGAAACATTTTTCTCACTTAATGTTTGCCAGAAACGAAATTACGTCCTCCCCCTTGTAACTGGGAATCATTATTTAAAAGCTGCAGTAGAACAGTTGATTATGGAAGCATAAATCGTATATACTGATCATGTGTCCTGACATGACGCACGTTATTTGAACTAAAATGAAAAAAGTAATAGTCATGTTCTTTGGTTATATTTCTTTATTACAATGTGTTAAATTTATTTCTATCAATATTATATCAAATAAGTCTGCAATGAAACTATAAATGTATAGTCATTTTGTCTTGTCTTCTGCCGAATTGATGAGTTATACCACGAAATGTAGTCCACTCTTTTTCTTGAAAAAATGTCAACAAGCTTTTTGTACATTGGATAAACATAATAATGCATTCAATTCAAAATATCTTTTTTTCATCAACCCATACAGTGTACCTTTAATTAATGCATTTATTTGAAATGCTTTCAGACCTTAAACTATGGAAAAGGTATGTCCAGCTTTGTATAGATATTAATCTATTTACCGGACAATACACGTATCCATGGAGATGATAGGGTCATCATATCACCGCGCGTACGACCATCTGTATATGTATAGACATTAGTCCTTTTACCGGAGAATACATGTATCCATGGAGATGATAGGGTCATCTTATCACCGCGCGTACGACCATCTGTATATGTATAGACATTTGTCCTTTTACCGGACAATACATGTATCCATGGAGATGATAGGGTCATCTTATCACCGAGCGTACGACCATCTGTATATGTATAGACATTAGTCCTTTTACTGGACAATACATGTACCCATGGAGATGATAGGGTCATCTTATCACCGAGCGTACGACCATCTGTATATGTATATACATTAGTCCTTTTACCGGAGAATACATGTATCCATGGAGATGATAGGGTCATCTTATCACCGAGCGTACGACCATCTGTATATGTATAGACATTAGTCCTTTTACCCGACAATACATGCAACCCATGGAGATGATAGGGTCATCTTATCACCGAGCGTACGACCATCTGTCGTATAATCAAGATTTTCAGTTATTTTTGAAGCGAGTCTCGCAAAGTAAAGTGAAAGTGTTTCATTCAAAATCAAATCATAATTGCCTAAACTAAACAATAAGGCAATACACTTTGGGATAAGTATAAATAATAGTTTAAATTCTCGGAATTATTGATTCGAAAAATTGAACGTTCAATAAGTGCGTTGAAAAGGTTGATTCGATAAGCATAATAAGACGTTGCATACATTTAGAAGAGTGTCAGGATAAAACAAAATATTTCATACATTTAGAAGAGTGTCAGGATAAAACAAAATGTTTCATACATTTTGAAGAGTGTCAGGATAAAACAAAATATTTCATACATTTTGAATTGAAGAGTATCAGGATAAAACAAAATATTTCATACATTTAGAAGAGTGTCAGGATAAAACAAAATATTTCATACATTTTGAAGAGTGTCAGGATAAAACAAAATATTTCATACATTTTGAAGAGTGTCAGGATAAAACAAAATATTTCATACATTTTGAAGAGTATCAGGATAAAACAAAATATTTCATACATTTAGAAGAGTATCAGGATAAAACAAAATATTTCATACATTTTGAAGAGTATCAGGATAAAACAAAATATTTCATACATTTTGAAGAGTGTCAGGATAAAAAAATATTTCATACATTTAGAAGAGTATCAGGATAAAACAATATATTTCATACAATTTGAAGAGTATCAGGATAAAACGAAATATTTCATACATTTTGAAGAGTATCAGGATAAAACGAAATATTTCATACATTTTGAAGAGTGTCAGGATAAAACGAAATATTTCATACATTTAGAAGAGTGTCAGGATAAAAAAAAAATATTTCATACATTTTGAAGAGTATCAGGATAAAACAAAATATTTCATACATTTTGAAGAGTGTCAGGATAAAAAAATATTTCATACATTTAGAAGAGTATCAGGATAAAACAATATATTTCATACATTTTGAAGAGTATCAGGATAAAACAATATATTTCATACATTTTGAAGAGTGTCAGGGTAAAACAAGAAATTGCATACATTTTGAAGAGTGTCAGGGTAAAACAAGATATTGCATATATTTAGAAGAGTGTCAGGGTTAAACAAGATATTGCATGCATTTTAAAGAGTGTCAGGGTAGAACAAGATGTTGCATACACTTTGAAGAGTGTCAGGGTAAATCAAGATATTGCATATATTTAGAAGAGTGTCAGGGTTAAACAAGATATTGCATGCATTTTAAAGAGTGTCAGGGTAAAACAAGATGTTGCATACACTTTGAAGAGTGTCAGGGTAAATCAAGATATTGCATACATTTTGAAGAGTAAACAAGGTATAATAAGGGTATACAAAGATTTTGAATACAGTTTGAAGAGTAAACAAATACTAATAAGATATTGCATACTTTCCGAAGAACAAACAGGGTGTGATAAGATATACTAAAATATTGCATACTTTTTGTAGAGTATACAGGGTATGATACTAAATTGCATTCTTTTTAAAGAGTAAACAGGTTATAAAATTATAGGCATCTTTAAAGAACCATTTAGACAACTTTCTGATATATAAATTGACATTTTCTGATTACGAACGACACAATTGAAATGCATAAGGGAGAAAAAAGACAAATATAGACAACTTTCTGATATACATATTGGATTAATCTGATTTAGAACGACATAATTGAATTGGAAGAGCGAATTTTTTCTGTTTTTTTTTTCAGTTTCAGACAACGAGCTTGAATGACCGAGTGAACACGCACTGGAAAAATGAGATCACCGGAGATGGGCCTTGAGGCATTAAATATAGGAGAAATGAAAAACCGGAACAAAAAGTCGGGAACAAATTAGACAACGAGCTGAAATGACCGAGTAAACACGTCCTGGAAAAAATGAGATCACTGAAGATGGGCCATGAGGCATTTAATATAGGATAAATGAAAAACATCATGGGGCAAAAGGTCGGGGACAAATTAAACACGCTGCACCAATTATGTAAGGTGCAAAGGGATGATAAGCGAAACATTATTTATAAATAAACAGCATTGAGTCTGACCGATGCCTTCAAAACTCTCAGGAATGGTTCATTTAATATGTTGACTCTTTGCATTAGTTATTGGCATGTAATGGAAAAGTAAATATAACAACACAATGATATGAAATTTCATGTATTAATCAATAAATACCCATTAACCAACCACTACTCAATGTAAGGGGGCGAAAATAAATTGACTGAGCCTGATTCCACATAGCGTTGTCGCCCTTGTTTTATATCATGTTAATACTCGGTCAGTGTTGTACGTACAATGAGAGTGTTTTCTTTGTTTTCATCTACTCATTAACTCCCGATATCAGAACTTGACACAGTAGAATAGATGAAACCGTTTTATGTATTATATCAGGCTCGGCTATGACTCATACCCTGACCGTTTTAAAATTATACCGTGCTGATAAACTACTTCGTTATTCGCTTAAACCGCCAAATGCAATAATTCAGTTTTGTTTTTGACAAGATAATTCATCACAGTAACGTCACCCACAACCCTCGTGATTGAAATTATAAACTCGCGCTTAAAGGGGATGTACTCCGTATGATGAAATAGCAGGTGAAAAAAGAAAATTGTCGAAAAAGTTTTTTCGTATTTTTCCATTAAAAAAAAGAATACTTAGGTATGTCTACCTAGTAGAAATCATTCCTTATGCGTAATTAGCTAGTCGATGTTATCACGTAATATTACTAAGTTAGGTATATAGATGCACTGCAATTTTGGCGACACCGGTTCGAACCCGGTCTCCGACTCGAGTTTTTTTTCCCATTTTGGTATTTTTTTTTACAATTATGATATCAAAAAGTAAAACATTTTCATAAATAATTGTCCTGCGATTCGTTACAGAAAAAAACTTTTTTTGGTGCCAATCTGGTGTGCAGCATTGATTCTGATTTTAGCTATGAAACTGGTTATGGGAGCCCTATTACATACTTTGCTGTGCCTTAGAATTATTTGAACTCTTACCTTGTACTTAAATTCTGTCATTGATTATCGAGTATTAAATGCCAGTGCTATCAAAATTCAGTAATTTTAAAAGATGACCTAATTTAGATGTCAATTAAAAGCAACGGGGAAGATTTGTTTCCGTTATATGCTTCATATCAAGGCGGGGAACCATTCGTGAATCAAGAACATGGACTTTGTTTCTAAATTTATTACTTCGCTAGATACAAGTGATACAATCTACAGTAAGTGGTGCTAATTACAGAAATTTTTAAATCGTACCTCCTTGGTTAATGGAAACCGCGTCACACATTTGAGCTAAAATCGGTTAAAACTATGAGCGACGATAACTTTTTATGTCTTTTAATTGTTTTGCACATAGAGGCACTTATTTCAGGGCAAACATTTATTAATCAAAAGAGTGTTGATGAGTATTTGATACACACTGATACAATGGACTCACGTCTTTTAGGATGTCAGGGATACGATAGTATAAAAATTGTAGTTTTGAAAGATAAAATGCGACCTTTATTTTCAATTAAAAGCTTAACACATTCTTTCCAAAACTCATATACGACCGAAACTATAAAATAAAGCACATTTGTTATTTAGAATTGCAGTTTGATGCAGTCTCTCATTTGCCTATTTTGTGACTTGGATTTAGTCGAGTCATTTCTACCATTAGCAAAAAGCATATTCATAGCCAACACAGGCATTTAACTGAGGGAGACAGTACACAAAGATCCATCGTTTGCTTTTCTTTTCAGTGAACGGGATGGAAAGACCGCGTAAACACATTGTTGGGAAATGAGATCACTGGAGATGGAACGTATCCAGTCTGTCCGTTGAGTGAGAAGGGAGTGTGTTTCAAAGTCATGGGATACATTATTATAACTAAACAACTTTGTGTTTTAATGGTTTGTTATGTACCAATTCTAAATGGTTCATATAATCTGTTACCACTTTGCATTCAATTTAGAAAATGTTTTTGTTTTCATTATGGAGCCATACATGAACTACGATATGCTACTAGTGTTCTCCACTTTTGTCTCCTGGAATTGAAAATCATATATATTAAGATGTGACTCGACAATTATTTATCTAAAGCAATATGACAGGAACAATGCCGGTTATCGTTCCAAATCTATAGCTTCTTAATCTAGCGTATAGACGTTTTTTCCTTGACAAAAACCATGCCGGGATATAAATTGATAGACTTTAGGCATTTGCTTGTTTTCAAATCGTTTTGGGATACACAGTGACTCGCATGTATTACTTCAAAGTTTTTTGTGGACACTTATCTGATTTTAATGTAATTTTTGTTTTATTGGATCAAACTTCAACTCCAATACATATAAAGTTTTCATTGTTTTCTCATTTTCGAAACTGCTTGGGCGAATTAAAGTGAACTTTCGCAATGCATTGTTGGTTCAGAGCAACATTTGTTACGTACTTTTGACACATTTTCAAGGAGGATTAATTTCGTATTTCCATATACTGTATACGGAAAAACCATGTTAATTTTAAGCCTAAATGGTTAATATCCTTCCATCCTCAATACTTTGCACTTTGAAAACTATATACTTTCACGCACCGTATCAAATGTCAACGCTATGAACATTGCTATAAATACCACCAAATTATAGACGGTTTTCCAATCCAGATCAATAATTCTAGACACTAATTCAATCAGTTAATCAGTCCTACTTTTCTTAACTCCTCTTTTACCAAGGATGAGAAAATAAAATGTACTTTATAACAACCTATTGGACAGGATAGAAGGTCAATCAAATGTCAACATATTTAAAGCTTCAAGCTCATCAAGGCAACGCCTTTAAGGGACTTGCTCATGTTTTGTTAAATGCACCTTTTTATGACGCAATAAAGTGTGGCAAATCATTAGGATTGATAATACTAAGATACAGCTGACGACTAAAACCCTTCAACAAAGTCTAATTGACTTAGTCAATAAATGATATTTTCAATTCATACGATGATTTCTTCTTATTTCTTCCACCTTTATTTATTTTTATTGCTCTTCATGCGAGTGGAAGTATGCATGTATATCATAATACGCGTTTAAACACAGACGATGGTTTTAAATCCAGTATCACATTGTTCAACATTAAAGCCACGGAATGTTATCATTATTATCCATCTTTAAAAGTAACGGAAAGGTATTTAGTTCAAATAAAACAACTATATATTTTCTAGATTTCTAGTTTCATAAGAATACAACCTACATTTTAGCCAATGAAAGTGCTACAGGGACACTTCTTTCTAAGATATTTTCTAATCTCACCATTCTCCCCAAAGAGACACAGAAATAAAAGGAATATATTATTTAAAAAATCTTACTGGCATTATATTTTTGTGTTACATATTGTCATCATATCATCATGTTTAAACAACATACTTCCAAAGGGCATTCAGTGAAATGTTTGACAGTAATTCGTTGTATGTAATTTTTAAAGTGATCCTGAGAACACATCCCAATATTTTTAAATTTCAGGTCTTCAAAATAGTTCATAACCTGTCTTTGTCACATCGTCATCCACTCAAAACTTAATATATATATATTTTTAATTCATTTACTTGACTATGTATGGATATAGATTCAAGCCAATCTTGCTCCACACTCACAAACATCTTGACCCCCAAAACTCAAATAAACAACTTCATATGTTATTTGAGATCAGTTTCACTATTGTTCAAACATCTTTTGTCAATAAAAAATATGAAAAATCATATTTTGTCTTAGTCCGTGAATATTGGCCCATCATATACATTTTAGTCTTACCATATACACTGGCACAAACAATGAATTTGACTATTGACATACCATCAATATGTATTAAAAATGCATACATTATTACAGTGAACAGAGTCCATAATTGTTGTGAGGACTGTTTCATCTATCATCTAGACAAATGTCTTGAACATCGTTGCATTGAAAACGACTTTTATGGGAGATTACACGTGCATAGTTTTCATTGTTTTTTCACACAACAAGCTGAAAGGACCGTGTGAACAAATTCTGGGGAAATGAGATCACTGGAGATGGTCCATGATGAATTAAATGTCATAGGTATGAGTAACCGGGTAAGACGGTGGCGCAATGAATCAAGTCCATTCTGTCTGTTACGTGAGAAGGTAGATGTTAGCGAACAAATATGAAAACAACCTCTAGTTAAAAAAAATATACAAGGTCATACACAACAACGAAATGTTTCAGATTTGTTTAGATATATGTAAGCAGTGGCCCTACTACGTATTTGAACAAATACAGATACAGACAGGTATCTCAAACTATAAATCCAACTGATTGCTTTAAGTGGCTTTTTTAGATCAAAACAAATACATGTTTCAAAAAAAATAAAGTTTGAGTTATAAACCTTTAACTACTTACTAAGTGTATTTAATGGCTGAAAATGCAAAAGTTTAAATGACTGGTGAATGCTAAAAGATGAACAGTGATCAACAATAGTTTCATAAGGTAGAATAACGTGTGTTATGCACATTTCTTTTAAATTAGAATCAGTATCGCTCATAAGAACCACTGTTTTTGATATTTTTCATCCTTTTGGGTAATTAAAACAACTGTATTAATAAAATGCGTTTTGAACCTATGCTTCTCCAAGGCCAAAGACAAATGAACGTTTGGTAAACTTAACAGTCATGTTAATATGCTATAAATGCAATGCAAATGCACGCCTTTAAAATACATTGAATGAATTCGGCGAAGTAACCCAGACTCTTTTGTTACCACAAATCCAGTCAATTTGATCTATTAAGCAAACACCAAGACAGTTTCCTTACATGATATATCAGATTCTGCTGTTGAAAAATGACACAATTTAATTGCTATGGAGTACTGAGTAAACAAAGTTTGTGGGAAAGATGTAACTAGAGATGGTAAATTAATTAAATCAGAGAAATGAGTGACAGGGAATATTTGGGACTTACTGAAACTCGTCCATCAGTGGAGATGTGTGTTTGTTGAAAGATAAGGGATACGTCATTTATAGATGAACAGTCGTGAGCCTGAATAATGTGTTATGTAACCACAAGAAATATATTCTGCTTACACTTGACACTCAATGAAGAAAATAGTAATATTATCTGTCTTTTACTATTGCACTGATAATTTAACTCCACGATCTGTTAAATGTTTGTTTTGTCTTTGCCATTTTTGTATTCATATTGAAGTAATTTGAGTCGCTTGTATTTATATTGCGTTGCATTTTGACAGTAGTATATCTAAGGCAAAGTGAGTATCGCCTGTACTCGGACTATGGCTTTCCTTTCTGATCTAGCTACAAATGTTTTGTGAGAAAAAAGCGAAGCCAAGGAGCAAATGAATTGAAACATGTGCATTTGTGTAAAAACGTTTTTGGTATAACGACTTCTCTTTTTGACTCGTTTGTCTATTATATTCACCACAACAAGTAACTCTTTGCAGACGTATAGTGTTAATTCATTATTGAAATTTGTTTAATTTGTTCAAACGTCATCACCATTGCTTTATATATATATATATATATTTGTTTTTTTTAGCAGATATCACTTGTAATTCTTCCACGTCCAATGTCGTCTAGCTACCTAAAGGCTTTAAAGATAGACGAAAAGACGCCGCCAATGTTTGTATAAACATTATATATTTTACAACGTTTATGAAGAAATTATAATAACTTATTCCGAGTCACTCTCGTTGGCACGTTGTTGGGCAAGACTGGGTTTTGTGCTGTTGGGGAACAGGAGCACTTGGAGGAAACCCACAGCCAGTGCTTGTCACCACTTGGTTTAAACATCTTAATATAATTTAAAAATGACTTATAAAATCATATCGCATTTCACAACCTACTATTATGTCATTTGAATAAGAAAACCATAACAACAAAACAAAACGATCAATATCACATACCAAAAAAACATCTATTTAAATTCCAAGAATCAAAACAACAATAAATATTTTATCTCACAAAGAAGAGCAATAAATTTATATTTATTCAAAACTGGATGCGATGTATTGCCTTTAAATAAAATAAATATGGAAAAGTCTTAATTATTCAGTACCAATGGATGGTGTTGATTTGAATGATGTGGTTTCAATGGTTAAGAGTAATATGTATTACACCTTCAATATGTTGTATTGTTGTTACGTTATAAAATCGAAAACAAAATTCAAAAGTGGGATAATTGCTTATTTCCATATACTGATTAAAAACGTAGATAGTATATCATCATTTTTATTTTTTTCTGGTAGTTTGAAAGCCATGTAATTGCTTGTACAGAATCAACTGCTATGGCTATCAGAATTGTTCTAAATAGACTAAACATAATTCAAAAGTGGGATAATTGCTCATTTCCATATACTGATTAATGACGTAAGATGGTTTATCATCATAAGCTTTTTTCTTACAGTTTGAATGTTATGTAATTGCTTGTACATAATCAAATGCTAGGGCTATCAAAATTGTTCTAAATGATAGACATATCGTTAAATACAGATAATTGGTTTTGAATATGGCATGCAACAATTTTAACACATAGCATATTATACGCTAAATACATTTGATTTAATTGTTTCTGGGATATACATGTGAGAATGAATTAATATTATATGATCAGGATACTGATGCAAACATGTACCGAAATAACAAAACATAGGGACAATACACCAACCCAATATGAGTTTTTACCCTATCAAAAATAAGATAGAAAACATCCATGACACTTACTTTATATCAACGAATCACGAAGTTTGAACGCCTTATCACAATACATTGCTAATTTTCCAATGAGTATTTTATTACTACTTTGCATCAATAAAATATATTTCATCAAACTAATATGAGTATAAAAGTACTTAGGAATATACTGGCGTCTAAGGTCTGCATACACAGGGCATTTAAGAACAAAATGGAATTCGTCATCAATATCATTTAAAATACACAATGTACATTTTCTTTCATGTCTAGGAATTTTATTATGTCGACCAATCTCTATATTTAATTTATGCGAAGAAAGACGTAATTTTGCCAAAACATTTCTATATTTTGTATTTTCTACCAGACTGACATACGCTGATTGTTCAAAACTAGTTTTAATTTCACGGTATACATCTAGTGCAGAGGATAAATCTAACCCAGATCTCCAATTACTAATATAAATATCTCGAAGTCTACTCCGAAGCACAGGCACAAAACATTCAATTTTCACAGAACCAGGATAAAGCCATACTTCAGACCAGATGATTGAAGGATATCACGAACTCTTGACACCCAGCCCTTGGTTGACACGTTGTTATCTATATTATAAATTTGATCAAGTAATATAGCATTTAAAATACAGTTTTCTTGCTTTACTGAGTGGAGCTTTAAAAAGTATTTCACCATTCTAATATGAAGTTCTATGTACAATGGGAACCTACCCAACTCTCCATACAAGGCCAAAGTGTTAGTGGATTGTTTGACATTTAACACCCATTTACAAAATTTCTTATGTACTCTCTCTGAGACTTCCGCATTCATATAACCCCACACTTCAGAGCCGTAGTTTAAAACAGATAACACATAGGAGTCGAAGAGATTAAACATGATATTAATTGGAACTTTAATATTACAAACCAGCCCCATAAGTGCGTGCAGTGATCGCAACCCCTTTCCTGCAAGTGTTTTTGCAGCTTAAATAAAAGAACCGCCACTGGTAAAAACAACACCTAGATAATTAAAAGAACCAACAATTTCAACTTCCTGATTATTATACAACCATTTATCATTATTGCCCAACCTACCACCTTTCCTAAACACCATAACCTTAGTTTTATCAATGTTAACCGTGAGGTTCCATTTGCGACAATATGAATATAAATTATTTAAAGAGTTCTGCAAACCATCCTTTGTCTCTGAAACAATAACAGCATCGTCTGCAAATAACAGTAGATATATTGAAATTTGGTCGACAGTAATGCCGTCATTTATATTTTCTTGCAAATGCATTTCAATATCGTTCAACAAAATTGAGAAAAATATCGGAGAGGTTATCTCCCCTTGAAATAAGCCAAGGTTACTGTTGAAAAAATCTGACAATGTTCCAGGTGTTTTACACAAAGTTTCACCTCGCTATACATAGATCGAACAATGGATAAAATTTTACCGTCGATTCCCAATTTTATAAATTTATACCAAAGCCTACTTCTATCAATGCAATCATAAGCTTTTTTTTAATCAATAAAACAGCTTCTTTTTTCTTTCAAACTGTTTTTGAATCAACGAGTGCAAAATAAAGACAGGATCAACCGTACTATACTTATTTTTAAAACCAAACTGAGCATCTGTGAAAATACTATTTTCTTCAGCCCACAATTTCAGCCTTTCATTTAGTACGATAGTAAATAATTTTGAAAAACAGCTAGTAAGAGTTATCCCCCTGTAATTGTTAGGGTCTGATTGGTTTCCCTTTTTGTAGATTGGAATAACAACACCAGTTGCCCATGATCGAGGGAACGATTTCGTGTTCAATATATGATTAAAAAAGGAATTCAATGGTCTAATAATGTGTGGTACTGATACCTTAAAATACTCATATAAAACGTTGTCAATAGAGGGTGCCTTATTCGAACCTAACTTCTTGATAGCTTTCAAAATTTCATCATCTGAAATAGGCACATCTAATGACTCGAAAGTAGAGTTATGGTCTAAACCAGAATCAAATTCCCCAATAAAATCATTATATTCTTCCTCGCCTCTGAAATCTCGACCTGACATAAGATTACTGAAGAAAGTTTGAAATTCCTCATTAGAAATAGTATCACCATTATTTGCTTTTTTCCCGTTTTTAAAATTTTTCCAAAACTCCCTCGGAGACTTCCTTCTTAAATCGTTCATTTTACGACTACGTGTGAAATTGAATGAATTTTTTGACCTCCGACACTGATACTTATAATCTTTTTTTGCCACATACAGCGAAATTCGATCAGTATCCGAAAATGTAAGTTTAATTGGCATACAGCGTTTTTATACACGTCATATTTGTGTTTAAATTCAGCATCAAACCAATCCTGTTTAACTTTTCCGTCTTGGAAATAAAAGACTGGCGTTTGAGAATTTTTTTGAAAATACTTATTTCCTTTATCACATATATATTTAGTAAAAATCGAAGTCAATCTATCTACATCCCCACCCCCCGCTATTTTCAGAATTTAAATCAAATATCAAATTGTCTATATTATTTGAAATATCACTCACAAAAGCGGCAAGAAAGATAATTTGTTTCCAAAATGCTATATGTCAAGGCGGAAATGAATCTAGACGTACTGGTTTTCCGATTTTAGTGAGAGAAGTGAATGTATGAAACTCCAATCCGGTTCATCACACTTCGCAAGAGCAAATCGTACTGTTCGTAGCAAATGGCCGACTCAGCGGTTGCAATGTTTCACCATCGTTGCTGACGACTGAGGACTAAACAACCAATCAGACGTGTGGTTGAGGTACGACTTTTGTCGCAGAAAGTGTGGGACCTTGGCTTTGTTTTAGGATACCGTCTGGACGATACTATTTTATTTTGTTTTGTCAATGTTAGAAACTAGAAATACGACGTATGTACAGATATTCAATGCCGTGAAATGCTCCTTCTTACACCATGTCTTCTAATTGAAGTACTGGTGATTGCAGCTTAAAACTATTATTCTCTAAACGTGTTTGAGAAACAGTTGTAGTTGAAAACGAATGCCTGCTTTTGAGGTAAATTTTATGTAGAGTGTTTTGATTAGTTAGTACGACCTTTGTAAAAAAAAAAGGAATAAGTAATGACGAGGAGTCCACAAGGCGAACTTTCATAACCATGATACAACATGAAACCTTTGCACCTTTTTTCCCCGAACGTAAAAATTTTGATGGTATATCATACCGTCGTTTTTTACATAAAACGTTAAAGGATTAATCACAAGGGCGTTCCAACTCATCATTGGAAAAAGAACGAAATCCTAATCATTCTAACTTTTTGGATATCAGGGAGAGTTACAATGACCGAGGTAAATTTCGAACTTGATCGCGATAGCAAATTTATGCCATTGGATATTATATGCTTTCGATGAACTTATCTTTATTGCAAAAACAACCTCAATGCTGTTATTATCCACGTTGAGAAGCAAACTTGAGTCAATTATTTGTATTTTGAAATTCAGCCGTTAAATGGTATTTCAAAACAAACTGAAGTACAACATTTATCAAATTGTACGAAAAGGGCTTTAAAATAATAGCAAAACGCTTCTTTTATGTGTGCATTAATGATTAATGAGTTGACTTCTTATTGTAATTTTCATCATCTAGGTATGCGTATAAATGACAAGTATGCTTGGAAAAATACATGGAACATGGAAATAACTGTACATTATGAAATGTAAAAGCTTCTGAAATTTGTTTTGTGAGCATCAGTTAGCCAATCTTATAGTTAGCGATTCGCGAAAGAATATTAAGACGAACAGTATTTTTGTCAGTGCTAGGTTATAAATGAATTCCTGTTCAAGTACAAGTACTCGCATATTATTTGATGTTGGAAGGCTAAATCGCCATAAACCAGCTTATTTGAACGCTTTCAGCAGATTATTTCCGTTTTAGAAATTTTATATCAGAATCAAGAAAATAATTTTAATCGGATTAGCTTTCAGTCTTTAATAGTAAATAATTTCAAAATATTCTTTATTGCATTTCACACGCACTACTTTTTGCCGTAATAATTGCTCCTAACAGAAAATGTTAGTGTGTTCCTTTAATTGGCAATTGTGTCACCTATGATTAATTTTGTTATCCTTCCGATGAAATGCATTGTTGTCGTCGGGAGAAAACATTTATTAAAAAATGTGATGAGCATTTGATACATTAGAAAGAAAAGATGCACCGCTTAATTGGATGAGTCTGAGCTGGAATACTACTAAACTTACTTTTAACTGATCGATGCTTTTCAACCCGTATCAAAACATTAACATTATTTTCTTATTGTTTTTTTTTAATTTGGTGTTGAGTATGCATGTACGTAAAATATTAATTTGAAAAACAGAAACAAATTAAACTAACTGGTTTGAGTATATTCCGTCTATGTTTTGGGACAATCATTGCATCCTCCAGCCAATATATCGCATAAATAATATCGATTTCAATTTTTTCCTCCCGCGAAATATAATTATCTATTGCCCAAATTCCTTTTATATGACCGAAGTCAATATGTTATGTTACCCTGACCGATTGACAATTATCTGGACAACCCGATGTATAAATTGGATTCGTTTAATTAAGAACGGCACAATTTGATCGGGAGAGAGAACACATTGTTTTCTTTCGGTTTCAGTCAATGAGCTAGAAGGACTGAGTAAACAAATCCTAGGAAAATGAGATTACTAGAGATGGTACATGATAAGTTGAATGTCAGAGGAATGAGTAACAGACTAATATAACCTGGTACATCATTTCTGTAAAACTAATAACTAAAGAAATTGTTAAAGTTGTGTCTGGGTATGATTGTGACACGTATAACCGGTGTCATTTGGTTCGATTTCAGGTAAACTAGAACGCTTTATAAAACAAAAAAATAAACGCACCTTTTGAAACAAGAAATGTCCAAAAGATGTAGCCAAAAGGAGAATAGAATTAACAGCATGACGAAATTGTCCGGTATCGGTAACAAAATAAAGGTCTGGTGGAAAAAATAGTAGGACGGAATACTGCAAACAAACTTGTTTTTGTAACTCTTCAATCAACGTTTGGAGGAAATGTGGTAGCCAGCAATAAGAGATGCATTATCTATGAAAAGACAGCCTTGAGTTTGAATGATGTGTAATGTAACATTGAGACATGCATCCATTTTTATCTTTTGTTTATCGTTCTGGTACAATTGTCTTATTTCAATGTATTTGTGGCGTTATCCGTGAACGCATAAAATTGCAAAGCTAGAGTACTATTTATCATGATGTAATATTAACGAGTACGTGAAATATCACATGTTACGTTAATTGCTTTGCCTTAAAATTAATTGATTACTTCCACAGCTTCATGTAAATATTAACTCGTAGTACCCAAACTAGAAGAGAACAAACTCAAGAACAACATCATACAAATTTAGCATACTTAGTTTGTAGTAACCAATTTGTTTAGTAGCAGATGTCAGTTGTGTTTTTTCTTTTGCTTTATATCATACATACTCCTTAATGCACTGTTCCGATTGAAGCTAAGAAGGCAATTTCATGTTTCCGGAATGAAAATGAAGGTCATTTACTTAACTGTAAAATGAACCGCAGAATCTTGTATTACTGGTATCACCGTCTATATATTATTTGAAAAAATAGATAATTTTACATCTCATTAGTATGCCTTCTGCAATTGATAATCAAAGCGCTGAAAGCGCTGAGGAACGGTGGCCCCGAGAGAGTAGGCAATTTATTTAAATGATGACAGGAATTTTAAAAACAAATTGATAGGAACACACAGGGAAGTTGAAAGGTGGGGTTCATATGTTTCACAACAACGTACGAGTTGACAGGCTTCAATTTTATTAGGCGTGATATATACATATAGAACATATATGTACAGTGTAAGATAAAAATAATGTATGTAGAATATTTTTGAACATTGTAGGGTTGGGACGTTTGTTATTTCGACGTAGTTGAAAGGAAAATACAGATACACAAGTTAATATGAAATGTATGCCATTGTATATTTTCATGCAGCAAGTATGCATAATATGGTCATTTTTTAAAAATCATACAGGCATGTATGCTAAAAGATGTTAATATTGTTCCCAAGGGATAAGTTTCACAATGGAAATGAACATCACGTTAATATTGAACAAGAGCTGTCACAGAGACAGCGGGCTCGACTATTTCGCCGCTTTTCAGTGTAAAGATTGAAAAGTTTTGGCGAAACATGCATGGATCACTGTTAGATAAGATTTCAATGAAATTCATGTGGTGAGATATTTACATAAATATGGTTACATGGAAAATTTCAACCAGAATGTTTAAGTCTAATAATTAAGGGCAATTATTTGCAAAATACAGTTATATATCTTGGTTATTCAATTACATTGAGTGGTTGAATACCATTCTATAAAGTCTCAATGCAATACATCGAGTAGTAGCTGAGAAATTTACATATGTTTGCTTACACGCAAAACCTTAACCACAATTTCTATGTCGAATTAGGGCAATTATTTGCATTAAATGAAACTAGAGCTATCTTACATGAGGAAGTTTGATGAGTGAGTACAATTGTATGAGTCTCAATGCAATACATGAAGTAATTGCTTTGATATTTATATAATGTGTGCTTGCACACAAAACCTTAATCAGAATACTAAGTCGAATAATAAAGGCCTATCATTTGCATTAAATGCAAAGTCATGTTACCTTACTTGGTTAATTTATAGGTTGGATGGTTGAGTACCATTGTATCAAGTCTCAATGCAATACCTCAAGTAGCTGCTGAGATAATAACCTATGTGTGCTTGCACGCCAAACCTTAACCAGAATTTCTAAGTCAAATAATAAAGTCCTATTATTAGGATTATATGCAAACTAGAGTTATCTAACTTTGTTGATTCAGTAGGTTGGATTGTTGAGTACCATTGTATCAAGTCTCAATGCAATACCTCAAGTACTTAATGAGATATTTACCTATGTGTGCTTGCACGCAAAACCTTAACCAGAATTTCTAAGTCAAATAATAAAAGCCTATAATTTGCATTAAATGCAAAGTAGAATTATCTTACTTAGTTAATTTAGTAGGTTGGATGGTTGAGTACCATTGTATTAAGTCTAAATGCGATACCTCAAGAAGTAACTGTGATATTAACGTATGTTTGCTTGCAAGCAAAACCTTAACCAAGGCGTGACGCTGACGCCGACGCTTGGGTGAGTAGCATAGCTCTCCATATTCTACGAATAGTTTAGCTAAAAATTGATATGAAAAAACCATCTGCATGCAGACAGAACATGGAAAAAAACAACATAGCAAATGAAAAGTGTTTTGTACAAACAGAACAATGTTTTATTTACATATCAAAATCAGCTTAAAATAACATTCAGTAAATGTCTGTGTTGGAAATATGTATGTGAGCAAACTATGCATGTTTTGATGAGGTTGGCAATAAACACATGTGTAAATACACATGAAAAATGTATCAACATTATCAACATATACACTGAAAGAACATGTACAAATGTATGAATGAAACATTTATGTGTTATCAGTGTTTATGCACCATTTTCAATAAAAGTTTCAGTATAAAGCAAAAACTGGTACAAAAAATGTGGTCATTGCAGCATTGCTATATTATCATAGATGGCACAGTGTAATTGAAAGCATGTTTAGTTGTGTAATACGAATGAGTAAGAGATGCTTATGAGTAAGAGCTGAGCATCGTTAATAAAGATTGTTTGTTATTATTCAGTAAAATATACATCGAAATTGGCTGATGAAATAATCAGAGCATCCGAAAAGTTTATGGTCAGTTTGTGGTACATCTCGTATTAAAAACAAGTGACAGTTTGTGTGCTCCTCCTCATAATGATTTCATGGCAACAGGGCAATGGTCCATTTAGAACGTCTGAATGTTCTTCGGATAGTGACTTGAAGGCATGTTACATCACAGCTGAGTACATCAGAGCTGAGTAAATCAATATCATGGTGGCGTTGACTTCCTGAATGCTTCAGTTTTCTGAAAGTACATGTACCACATACATAGTCATTAATATTCATTGCATTATAGAATTAGGAAGTGACTACAACACAATATTTTGGAACTTCTATTTTTATTTTATGTGTGCTGAAATTTCTAAGTAGTTGTTCATTTTATATGCACACACAAACAGGTGAAGATGAACAAGAGACGTCATTTGAAGGTGAAATGGTGGGAACTGATTCATTTCTAAAAAATGCATGCATTTAAAGTATGATGGAAAAAGAAATGCAATGCAATGTAAAGCAGTGTATGAAAATAAATAGTAAATAAAACCTGACCTGTTGGTATCTGAATTACATGCAAATGTCAACATTTAATGTTGATGAAAAATATACCAAACCCTAACAATACATATATGACAGAAAACTGTGGTCTTGAGCAACATTTTTTCAGAAATAGAAACAGTTCATCTTCAGGCTATATGCAACACATACTAAAAGTTTAGAAATGATATATTAAACAATAAATGAATGAGACAAATATTAGCACCTGTGGTATTTTCATTAAAAGCAGAATGAGCCATTTCCCTCAAATGGTAAGCTGCAAACCTTTGAAGAGCCATTATTTACTTATGCATTGGAATAATTTGACCAAAGAACGTTTTCCTTGTAGCTTTCAATTGTGTCTATAGAACAGCACCACAAACATGGCCTGCCTGCTCTTTAAAGATTTTTTCTAAGCAAAATAAGGTGTTTGCCCTTCATTTGCGCTTAGAGTTTTATATAAATATGAGGCCAAAAGGGCCTATGCTCTACTGGCTGGGTTTGTGAGGTCAACATCACTGTTTTCGAAAAGAACCAACCCCTTATGGGTATCTCAATACTCAAAACTGAAGACTGTATCATGTTCGCATGCATTTATTACACAATAACATTTCTTTTACTATGAAGGCCCATAATCTAATCATTTCAAGGCCTATAATCTAGGCATGCATGGGCAGATCTAGCTGGTTTTCAAAAGCAACCCACCTCTAATGGAAATCCAAATACTGTACAAGTTTCATCAAGATACAATTAAAACTGAAGACTGTATCGGGTTAACGAGCAATTGTTTACTGGCACACCGATTTTTTTATACTATCAAGGTCCATAATCTAGGCATGCATGTGCGGATCTGGCTGATTTTCAAAAGAATCCGAGCTCTTATTGATATGTAGATACTGTACAAGTTTCATTGAGATACAATCAAAACTGAAGGCTGTATCGTGTTAACGAGCAATTGTTTACTGACATATTGATTTTTTTTATACTATCAAGGCCCATAATCTAGGCATGCATGGGCAGATCTGGCTGGTTTTCAAAAGGAACCAAGCTCTAATGAATATGTAGATACTGTACAGGTTTCATCAAGATACAATCAGAACTGAAGGCTGTATCGTGTTAACATGAATTGTTTACAGATGCACGGACGCACATACTACGTACAAATTACCATCGTATAAGCTCTACTGGCCAAAAAAAATGACATAGAACCAAACTGAAATGCTTCAACTTGTCAAAATTTTGCTTTTCTTATCCACTTATTATAGTTAAATACAAAGGCAACAGAACTGTTCAGTTTAAGAAAAGAAATTTAGTGATAATGTGTTTATAGACAGTCTAAACACCACTTTATGCCAAATTGTTTGCTTCCGGGACAAATGGCGCAACAAAAGAAATGGCAAGAAAACACCAAAACTGAAAGATTCATGACAGCTGCTAGTTTTTTCATGTATGAGGTGGCTACATGATGTAGAAAATGCAGAGATAGCATTAATATGCCCATTTTTTATTTTTTTACTTTAAGTATCTGTTTTGAAGGCTAAATTTGGCATTAAAATCAGAGTACAGCACTTCAGCAATGTCTATAAGTTGCTTATTTACACCTGATTTGCTATGAATCTCACTCATTTAATCATTTACACACAAACAAGTACTACAGAGCTGGATTACATCTTCATTCTTCTGAAATATTGGATTCAGAACTGCATCTCCTGGATTCAGATTGCAGGACTACTGCCGGGAGGAAAAAAGCGCAGCTAACTGGAGCTTATTAGCACATCATGATCTGCAAGCAAGAAACAAAAGCAATGTTTTACACTTATAAAACTATCTGCCAATACTGATAAAGTTTGAAAAAGGCCTGTAAACACTCATTTGAGGCATACACAACCTTTTATGTGGTCATAAATGTGATAAATATGCAGAAAAGCTCATGAATTGAAAGATTTTCAGGACAAATTTTATGAAATATGTAGTCTTTTGGACATTATGCTATCAGTTTTTAACAATTCAAAGGTTAATCTCATCTTATTGAGTACCCAGATGCATTTTGAAAGCATTCAAACCAGACATGCTTAGAATTTCTTCTTACTTGGAGACGGTATTCCTTTCTCTGAAATCCTTGCTGAGAGCCGGTATGGAAAACCACTTGAGACCACATTTTTACCAGCACTGGTTCTTGTCCTTGAATATTTCCATGTGGCTACAGCAACCAGGCTGGCTATTGAAATAAACAATACATTAGGGTTTAAGACATGTATAATGTATTAAGGTTGTTTTTTTTAATGCATGAAGGGAAAAGGCTATAATCTTTATGAAAGCGGCTCACTTTTTATTTCTTTTGCCTTGAGAAATGTCAAGTTTTTCAATGTATAAACAGAATAAATAAATGAATATATATGAATGATTGATAGAATGAATTAATGAATTAATGAAAGGTGGCACTATTTCTTTAAAATAGGGATCTCATTGTGTTGCTGTGATTGTTAAAGTAGATGTTTTCTTGTCCATAAGCTGAAAATCATATGCACACTAAATAAAACATCATTCTGCATCAAATGTGCAGTAAGTTTTGTTTAATTGCTTATATAATTTTAAATAATGTAATGTTTGCTTAAAAGAGCAAAAAAATGTGCGAATAGATGCACAGTACAGATCAGACACTAATACAAGTCAGCAGTTTCATTAGAAAATAATATTATTATCAAAGCCGCACCACAACATGAAAGAAATTCATTTAGGAATGGAACAAACAGTATCAGTGGGCTTATATGACCCAAACTTACTCACTTTATACTTCAGTTTGGATACAATTTTCCATTATATGATCTTGAAGTACTAACAAATTACATCATTTCGGCATGTTGGCATACACCAAGTACAGCTCGGCCGGGTGGGCAGCTCGGCGGGCGGGCTGTCTGGCTGGTTCTTTACAGTTCCTCCCGGGTCTGTTAAAATAATAAGAAAGGAAAATAAATAAATAAACAACAAGGTCTACCCAAACATACACTCATTGACGCCCTTATAGCCTATACAACATGTCAATTAACACATCTCTGGCATATCAGTTTAAATTGATGGGTCCAACTTTTAAGTGTTCCTCCACGACCAAAAGCTGCTCATGACAGGTGCGATGAAGCCAACACTTGAAGATGAAGCCAATATCACGTTTCAGTCAGAAAACTACTGATGTAACCTTAATCTGAAATTTTTCTTGGGCTTTATTGTATATAAACACGTCTTTATTACATACTGTAAACATTTTTTTAGAACGAAACGGTACGAAACTGGGGACGAACACAAACTTTGTGAAAAAACATAGGTTTTTTTTACAAATATTTAAAGAATAGACATAACATGTATTCATTCTTAATGTTTACACCTATTTACACAAGATATACTTGCAGTTTGAAGCTGTCAGCAACTGTTTCATGCATTAATCATCAAACATCTGACTAAGTGAAAACTGCACTAGTTTCACTTCGCGGCAGCCATTTTGGTTTTTTATTTGCATTTTTGCAAAGTCTATAAATGGTATAAGAACGTTCAAAGTCCAGTTGTTTTCGTATCAAAAGTGATAAAAAACTATGAGAGACCCCTCCCATGCTTAAAAACAAACCAAATAATCCTTTGTACTTGCCTTAAAACATGAAAAAACGTTTAATCAAATTTTCACTTTCGTTTTTCTTTTAGAAAAATCACGTTTTCAGTTAGTTTTCAGTGGACTCTGACTGGATCCATGAATCTTTCATCATCTAATTTTAACTATAAATAGCCACATGGTTCTCCGCAAATGTTGATATATGTGTTTTAAAGGGTGTATAAAACCAGCATATGGTCGCCTTCCGTGGAAAATTAATAGTCATGAGATTCATAAGGAAAGATTACTATAATCGACTTGGCATCACTACAATACATTCCTACAACTACGTAGTAGGTCACCTAGGGTCACGAAACTGTGTGAGCCACGAACGGCACGAATGCATAAATTAACGAAAAGCATAATATACGTCATCAAAATTAACTAGATGAACTACCCAAATTCACATCCTAATCTAAACAAATTAAATAATAGAATAAACAACGCACATTGATAGGTAAATATATAGTGTAAATAATGAAGCAATTTCAATAACTGTCATGCCACACACACGTAGATCCGTTCATGTGTAACAATCTGATTATAAAATACTTACAATACACATTTATTCCAGCTGAAATCCATGAGACACTCTTAGGCAGGGCGCTTACAAAATGGCGAAGATTGAAAAGTGAAATGACTAGAATCTATGCTAAATACAAGCGGAGTAATCTGTATAATATACTTTATCGATATACGGTTTCAAAAAAGCATTCACTTCGTTCATTTGTTTATTGATCAGTAAAATAGCGTTTAAATATCCTTTCGTTTTTAAGGAAATTTTAGAATTGTTTGGAATCGATTAATCAATTATGGTAACTACTTGTTATACCGACTCACACCTGTAACAATACATTTAGTTTTTTGCCGTTTTCGAGCGGTTGCGTATAAATATATTGTCGTCATTTTGTGATTTTTTTAAGCTGTATTTTAGGGATATGCAAAATGTACGAGTTCAAGTGTACATTACTATACATCAATTCAGATTTCTTGAAGTTTAAAGATGTCATGTGTATTCAATCATTCAATGAGCGGATTATTTCGACCGCTTCACCATGTAATCATTTGTAGTAACGATCCTGATGTGCCTACTATGAACGTGGCCCTGAAGGGCCCCCGTTATAAAAACAACATATCAACTGTTTAGAATAACACAGTTAAGGAAAGCAACTACCAACCACCGCAAAAAGGAACATTCTTATGCTAGGTTGGTTAGGAACATCATGTTATATTATTTCAGTATGTCATTTTGATAATACGTTATATAAAATGAAAATATAATTCAAAATATATAAGTAAAAATTTGGACATTTTCTCATTTCCTTATATTTACTTTACGTATTGCAGGTTAGGTTTGAGCCAGACGATAAATCGTTCATCATTTTTTTATATTTCCTTGTATCTTGAAGGTATGTAATTGCTTGCCCAGCATCACTTGACGACGCAAAATAGTTTTAAATGATCGACATTTGGTTCAAGATGGATAATTGCTTTTAAATGAAAAAAATAATTGGGAGCAAAAGAGATAATTTGTTTTCGAAATGGTTTAAAGTCAAGGCGGAAGTAGATCAAGTAGATATATATATAAATGTGAGGATAAGCCTCAAATCCAAGATTGTGGGTTCAAGCCCCTCCAATATACTTTTTCATGACCTCAGGAAAAGGATGTCCATACTTGTTTCTACCTTGGCAACAGACTTAAGAGTGCTTCTGTAAGCTTCCAGCTTGCATAGCAATCTGATTAGGCATAAAATAAGATACTAGCTGAATTGCAATCAGTTTTTCCATTTGTGTTGATTTGTTTTTCAGTCTGTTGGAATGTTTATTAGAAGTGATGAGCATTGCTTACCGCAACCAATATTTATTTTCTTTATTAAGTTGAATTTAACGAATACATAACATGACTTGTGATTATACAGATGCATGTTTATTTTGTTGATTGTATGAGTTTATTTTCTTAAATGATGTAGTAAAAGTTATTCTGAATGTCCTTTTTTGTTTGAAGAAAATGTATTAAGGCTTTGGCATAGCATAGTGTCATCATCATCATCATTGTTGTGTGCAAATAAAACATTCAAAACAATGTATTAAAAACCAAACCGTCAAGCCAAGTACTCAAAGAGGCACAAGGATATTGCTAAAGAGACCGGTAATATATTTAGACAAATAAAATGCATAGAAAGATCTATACCTCTGACACATGGTAATGCTTTAGTCCTCTCAGTGTTTGTTTATGGTTAAGACTGAGACTTACAGTATCTTTTATAATGAGGACTTAAATTTGTATGGCAACTTAAAGCCATATAAATATATATGGATTAAATGCCAGAAAGATTGTAAAGTCTCCCAAAATACGCAATGCACTTAAAAGGGCTTGGCACAGAAATGAAAGTAAAAATGGGAGCAAAAACTAAATTATCATTAATTTTACATTGGATTGCATACAGATGGCTCTGTTATTGCTTGACTAATATTAAAAATAAAATTAAGGGACGTGTTGATCAAAATTGTAATTATTCTTGTTTGCACTTTATGGAGTTGGACATTTAAGAGTCATTGTGTGAAGAGTGATCTAAAGGCTAATTATTCGAAATAGATTAAGTATTAATGAAAAAAGGTCTGGTAATACATTGCTGAAAAGCTTAGTAACAAAGCTAAATATTTGTTCAAAAAAATCAATTGAGTATCTTATTAGTTACTGTTTTGGTGTTGTTGTTTTTAATAAAAAATGACAATTTACTCAAAGGTATTGAGACTTATGATTATTGATTAAAGATGCACTATTACTCCCAAATAAGATTTACCTCGATTGTTTTAATATTCCAGAAAGGATGAATAAATGTCGAAAACAATGTTTCTTATAAAGGATACCGTGTTTAATTTGAAAGAAATGTGCAGAAAACACGGTATTTCTACCTTATGAAACTATAGTAAATCTTTCAGCATTCACCAATCATTTATAATAAAAAAATGCGTTTTGAGCTATTAAATACACGGTTATAATCTTGTCATCAGTTATAAGTATTTTTAAGTAAGTTGATAATGGTTTATAACTCAAAATTTATGTTTGTTATTCATGTGTATTCATTTATTTTGAATAAGAGTGTCCCTTTAAGACAAATAGAATGTGTAAAGAAACTATTAATGAGTGGGTTTCTCCAAAGCCTAGGAGGTAAAGTGAAGCATGACCTGCCGTGAACAAATACTATTTGAAGACAAGTTCTGTCAACTCAGTGCACCACTCAATTGTATCCCCCCCAATGTATACTGGGGTTAAACGAGGAAATAGGCCGTGTATTTACCTATCAGGTGGCCCTGCAGTGCTGGGTGAATGCGGTGGTTTTGTGTTCGCTTAGATTATAGAGGGGAATGGGCCTTAACTAGAGTCCCTGGGGTGTTGGGGCATTTTGCAGGGATTTTACCTTTTGATCATCCGCGCATGGTGGGGATTTTAACCGGGGTTGGCAGTACTGAAAGTCAAAGTCCCCGCTATTCACCGTACCGGGGTGTGTGTGTGTGCCGTGGTTACAATTGACTGGTGCATAGCCACATGCCCCTGGCATGTACAGATGTTGTCAGTTCCTTGCAGAAGTGAAGGCATCTAGTACTGGTTCACCGCCCAGGATAGGTGTGCGTTGGTTGAACTGTCACTCTGGGACCCTTCAATGTGCTCACGCCGGGACCCGGAGTATAAACTATTAACACCACAATATCGTGATTGTCCGCCCGGTTAGCTCAATCGGTAGAGCGTTGGACTCTGAACCGGACAACCCGGGTTCGATTCCCGGGCGGACCAGGTCACTTCTGTTGTGATTGGTAATGAAATCCTTTCTACGACCATTCGCACTGTACCACTGCACCTGGCATGTACAGAAGTTGTCAGTTCCTTGCAGAGGTGAAGGCACCTAGTACTGGTTCTGCCCAGGATAGGTGTGCGGTGGTCGAACTGTCACTCTGGGACCCATCAATGTGCTCACGCCGGGATCCGGAGTATAAACTACTAATACCACCACCAATATCGTGATTCTCGGTGAAGATACCGTACAGTTTACAACAAGAAATAATTGGTATTAACAACTTGAACTTTGTACCCCTTAAGTTGCTCATCTAAAATATTAACTATATTTACCGAAAAGCTCAGCTTTGACGTATTGTATAGTTAATAGCTGACGAGTGTTCCGGGTTGTTGTGGAAAGATACGATATATAATTTAATGTCTATACTTCTAAGCATTTGCTAGAAAGCTCAGATATCCTGTGAGACATAGTAAGTTGAAACTTCAACAATCTTTCAGAGAAAGCTCTGCTTTCCTGTTGGTTGAAGTTAGAGTGTATTTAGATTGCAGACGCAAAGAAAGAAAGCAACCGAATTGTATTTGCCACGAAAGTTCGGCTATCTGGTATTTAATAACTGAGTAGCATTTTAAGTATTGTAATTTTAAAAGATACAAACTCTGTGTCTTATGCAAGAAAGACCAGTTTTCTGATAATTCACAGAGATCACTGATAAAGCAGTAGATTAAAAGAGTTGGAAAATCATTTTTAATAAGTTGATCATAGCAGTTTGGCAAAAGGAAAATTATTTATACAAAATTTCTCCTGTATTTTTTTTTGTGATTTTTGTTTTTAAGCTAAATCACAATCATTTGTATCCAATCAGAAGGTTAAGTAACCTTGAGGAAAATTATCATAAAGTTGCATCTTTTGTTATTCATTAAAGGGCTCTGCCTATGAGTTTTCACTTCAAGGAGAGAAATGTAAATAAAGTTGCAAAACCTGTTTTCCTATCCCTTAAACATGTTTGTACTTGTTGTTCGTATTTGAATTAACCCAAATAAATGTTTTTTAACTAAAAATACTGATAAATTGCTTATTTGACTATATTTTGTTTGAATAATTATCATAAGATAATGACCGCGAAAAGGCGGTCCTTAACCAGTAGATGGAAATTTAGTGGGTCGATCGCGAAATGCTTAACACACAATGCATCAAACTTTGTCAAAATCAACATCAATACGACAAATTCATCACGTATAGCACTCTATTTAGGACGTGTTATCTCCAGCGGTTTCAATGTGCCCTTGCTGAAAGTCAACAACCAAAAATGATAAAGGACTTCACTGAAATCAGTTTATTATTATCATACGTTAGATTTAGTTTTATCATTTCATGTTTGGTGCATCTAGTAAACGAACCGTACAATAACTTCGTCCAAATTTATATTTTTAGTTTCTGGTTATTAAAAATATAATGTCGATCACGCCGTTTCTACGCAACGTGGCATTTATCATTACTGATAGAATAAATAAACAACTCCAATTTAACCGATACTTCAGTGAAAAAATATGCACAAATATTGTGTAGTGGATTTAACGATCCTATCAATTCAACAAAAAAATGTATCAAAGTTTTATTTCATCTTAAAACAATCCAAACTGTGTCCCCAAAATATATACCAAATGATCACTGGCACCAGGGTAGCAAACTGGAAAAAACTGTGGGTTTAATTCCCATTTGGGCTACTTTTTCTAAAAGGACACCGGTACAGTACTGATTGAAACCACGAACACGTACAAAACAGTAATTTTAAAAGCTATCAGTTACACATGGATTGTTTCCATTGTAAGATAAAAACGGGGGAAAATACACCTTCCTTTTAAATGAAGTAACTTAAAAATAAGCTTCATTGTATATGATTATTATACATAAGGTATCAAATATCCTCATATGATTGTTTTTATCTCTAAATACGTAAATACAGATATATAAATCATCAAACTAGACACAAATAGAGGGCAAATTACCTATAAACTGACACACTAATATTGTCAGCAAATATACAAAAACATCAAAGGGCTGACTGATACATTTTTTGGATCCATAACCACTCTAGAATTGAGGTAGTGCAACTCGTTGCGCAATTCTTCAGGTAATAACGCATCTAAATACCCAACAATCTTTACAATTTATTTGATATAAATATTTGATACGAATATAATAGTTACAAGAAGAATCATTGATTTATTATTACTTATAATTGCCTTTTAAAGGTGAAGTCTAGAACTTTGTGAATGACCCTCATAAACATGTGCAAAAATTCTTCACCGAGTTTGAAAATCACGCCATCTGAAAATGACCACAGATTAGATAGAGATATAACATCACTTGACATGTCCTCAATTACTAACTACCATCATGATAAATGGCTTTATCTGTTATTCGGATGTATAGATTGCTTAAAATGAACAACTGTGCTGAATAGACAAGTAAAATGAATTGCTGACTATTATCAGTGAAATTTGATAAATACTTTTGACGATGGATATAATATTATCAATTGTAAAATCCCTACGAGAAATACACACATGAGTCTCCGACAAGGATTTTTATGATGCCATGTGCTATATAATGTTACCACTTTGAGGACCTGCTTTCTGGACACCACAGCTTACACCATGGACAATTATACGAAACAGTTCACTACATCTGGAAGCCGAAATTGGCTAAAGGGGTCTGTGGCTGTTAACGTAACAAAACGAGGACTAGCACCGTTTGCTTGTAAGGTATGTGACGACATTCGAGTTGAAAAGTTAAAAATAGCAATAAAGCAACATTTTCCTGACCTGTGTGCGAATTGCTCAATTGTTGAAATTATACCGTGTGACCCTAAAAACAACATATGTAATACAGGACAATGCCGTTTTCACATGATCGTGTTTTTCGTCCGTGCCTTATAGTAAAATGTAACAATTATCGTAACACTGTTACCGACAAAATCCAGAAAGGTATCGATATAGGTTGCAATAGTTGCAGGTCAGCTGAAATTGTACAGTGTAATCCAAGAAATAAAGTCTGCAATTCGGGAAAATGCAAATTCCATATGGATCCAAATACGAAACAATTCATTCGTACAAG
The DNA here is from genome assembly GCF_026914265.1 of Mya arenaria. Taxonomy (NCBI): domain Eukaryota; kingdom Metazoa; phylum Mollusca; class Bivalvia; order Myida; family Myidae; genus Mya; species Mya arenaria. The sequence goes on along the minus strand of NC_069127.1, from coordinate 34,887,974 downwards.
ACCATGCCCGAATAACATTTGTGATACGCTCCGCAATGCCATACAGCAGACACACCGATTTAAGAATCCATCATGGAAGAACACCGATGCAAGGAAATGGTGTGTAAACGCTTGGGATATTGCCAAGTGCTTCATGCCTCCAGATGGCTACGCAGATGTAGACAATGAAAGCGGTACAGACTTGAACGGGATAATAAGTGTCTTCATCAACTGCGAAGAATTTCAACAGTATTTTACAGCTGACCTGTCCAATTTACAGAACATCTGCTCCAAGGTATGCACACATGCTGTACTTTATCATTGTCATAGTTACCATGCAATTTCATCACTAAATTCAGTTACATGTATTATTAAAAAAAATATATACTTGTACTGTTTTGATTTTTGAGGATGAAATATAATCTCCAAATTAATGATATTTTTATATTAAATACAACTACGCTTTTATGAAAACAAATATTTATTTTAGTAAAAGACTTAAAACTGATTCTGAAATCTTACCTATGCACGATTCTGTCATTCAATACTTTGCTTAGTTTTTAAGCCACCTATTATTTTATTGTTACACATTTATAATATCATAGATGATAATTACTGTTTTTAGATGATGTATATCGTGTTAAATTGTTGGTATCCAATTTCCAAATGTTAAATATACAGTGGCGATGCCGAGAAAGTAGCGAGCGATACCGTTAAGATACCGGTTCTTTTTTCTCAATGATCGGTAAATTTCTCAAACTTCGGCACTGATCGGTATTTCCATAAATGGCCGATAAAGTTCGGTAAATGTGTCTGAGCCAATTAGAAGTCATAATCAGCGAGTAGGTTGATTTCAACTGAACAGATATGCACACAGAAAAATACGCAGTTTCGTGTAATATACGTAAAAGACGTAAAACTAGTTCTGTTTTTTTTGGATGATAATATAGGTATGAAATATGTTTGAATATGCAAAATGAATTAATAAACAAAGCAGTCCTGGATTATATTTTTTAATATTTGCTTTTCATTTTTTTATTCGATTAGAAGTAAAGTATCCTATATTTAAGTATTACATAAATATCTTATGGTAAAATAATTGGATTTTACACGAACATGATTGCTTTTTATTTCAATTTAGAAGACCAAGGCATCAAACTACGCCCAAACTGTACCTTTTCGGACTAGAAATTGAGACCCTCTCCCCTGCCAATACTTTGAACCATATAATGTTCGTTTTTTAAGGGAGGGGCGCACGTCTTCAGCATTATATATTTAACAACGATTGTAAAGAAAGTAATGATAACTTATACTAACTTATAAAGTCACTCTTGATGGTACGATGCTGCACGAATGCGGTCTTGAGATTTTGGGGAAACCGGAGTACCCAGAGAAAACCCACTTGTCCGGCTTGGTGATCACTAACCATACTCACATGCGCCCAGGCCGGGAATAAAACACGGGTCGCCTTTGTGAGAATCGAGTGCGATAATCACTGCACTAAGCGGACAACTGGTTATGCCCGTATATCACGCCCCTTGTATACCCCCTTGTTACAGATGAAATTAATGGTAAATTTTTATTATTATTTTTATTATTAATAATAATAATAATAATAATAATAATAATAATAATAATAATAATATTATTATTATTATTATTATTATTATTATTATTATTATTATTATTATTATTATTTTTATTATTATTATGTTATTATAAAAGCAATTTAAACACAACCATAATTTGATCACCAAAGATATATTTTGTAAATTTTGTTCATTACATGATAAAAATGGGAGTGTAGTATTTACCTTATCTTTTCAATGAAAGCATTTCTCTTTCAACATAACATTACGTTATATTCACAAACAGCGATTTAATGACAAGAATTTATCATGTACGCTTTCATTTGGTAGTTTTTTATGCATACTAGTAATATGCTATTTTTTAATAAGATAATTATTACTTTTTGCAGTAACGTAATTTGGTGATTTTTTGAATTTAGTAATGGTTTTATAGTAGAAACAAAAATAGTTGGTGTGATACGACTGAATCATTTATTTTGTATAAGATCCTACTAACAAGCTTTAACATTTAAATGGTCTACAAAAACTACCCACTAAGTTGGTCAGACACTGTTTATATCTACTATTTCACCTGCAGGCGCAGATCCAGAATTTGGTGTAAGAGGGTGCGTAACCTTGGGTTGTAATTTTCACTCCGAACCGAATTTCTTTAGTTTAAAGTGCACGGAGGTGGTTGGGGGGGGGGGTGTACTTCTCAAAGAGAAAAATAACAATTTCTAGTACTATATAGTACGTTAATTTTTTGATTTCTTGGGCGATTAAAGAGTGGGCGCGCGCTGGATACCCCCCCCCCCCGGATCCGTGAGTGACATGTTTAAAATCGATAACGGCTGACTGCTGATAAACTGAAATAAATTTGCAAATTTGAAGTACTTATACTGCATGCTCATTATACTGATAAATATGTTGACCACTCAAATATTTTTTAAGTATCACCATGTTCTGCAGTTACGTAAATCTTGATTCAATGTACATAAATATACCCGTGTTTATGAGTTAAATACACTTTTGTTTATTCAATAATTTATGTGCTTCCTTTATGCTTTGCCACTATAGTAACAGTGCCGATAAATGGAGAATAAAATGTACGAGTCAAAATTCAGAAAAACAAAGGATGCATATACAGTATGTGTATACCACGGGATAAATTATGTCCTATATGTTAAAATGAAGACTTAAATCAAAAGATAACTTTTCTTTTACTACACCATTTTAAATAAAACAAAGGGCAGTCTATGCCCTGGGCTGGTATTCTATACTGGTCTTAACTGGATCTAAGAACGATGTAGCTAATCAGGTTGCTTGTTATTTATAACTGACCAATAGAGTGAATGAAGTCAATCATGTATGACCATAAGATTGACTTAAATTACATATTGAATACCACCCCTGTAAGGAGCCCCGCCTTCGTTTTATTACCGAAGTTTGATCAGGTGATTAGTTTCATCAAACACTTCGACAAACCTGTTTCCAAAATAATCTTTTGACAGTGCGCCGTATTGTGAAAAGGTTTATCGAAGTGTTTTTAGAAACTAAACTCTCAATCAAACTCTGGTGAAAGACCGAAGGCGGGGCTCAGTAAGCGGCGTAGACTGCACTATGTTTCATATAAAGTGGTAAAGAAATAGTGAAGTTATCTTTGTGTAAAGTCTTCATACGAAGCTAAATATTGCCTTCCGACGAAGCATTTATGACACAATTTATCACGTGGTATACACACACTGATAAAACTAAAATAAGAAGTGAACAATTTTCTATATGAAAATCAAGTATTGTCAAAATGACTATAAGGTTTTTGGCCTATTCAATAATAAAGTGATTTAAACCTTCATCAGAAGCTTACGAAGCACATTTATTATGAGCTGATGGCGTTTATACGCTTAGATTGAAATTAAAGTTTACGGCTGGTAGATTACTACTACCTAAAGTAATGTTACTTTAGGTAGTAGTAATCTGTTTTCGTTTGACAACTTCTTTTTATCACTAAGTCACAAAATACTATTTTATTTCTATTTAATATACATATATTCGTAATTATATAATTAGTATAGAAACTTATATAAAATAAAAGAATAATAATAAAATTAATAATAATAATGATAAAATTAATAATAATAATGATAATAATAATAATAATAATAATAAAAGGAATAATAATAATAATAATAATAATAATAATAATAATAATAATAATAATAATAAAAATAATAATAATAATAATAATAAAACTAATAATAAAACTAATTTAATAATAATAATAATAATAATAATAATAATAATAATAATAATAATAATAATAATAAAAATGATAATAATAAAAATATTAATAATAATAATAATAATAATAATAATAATAATAATAATAATAATAATAATAATAATAATTAACATTATAAATAATAATAATAATAATAATAATAATAATAATAATAATAATAATAATAATACTTATAATAATAATAATAATAATAATAATAATAATAATAATAATAATAATAATAATAATAATGATGATAGTAATAATGTTAATAATCATAAAAATTATAATATTAATTAAAAAAAATAAAAATAAATAATAATATTAAATATAATAATAATAATAATAATAATAATAATAATAATAATAATAATGATGATGATGATGATGATGATGATGATGATGACGATGATGATGATGCTAATCTGCTGATAATGATGGTAATGATGATGTTTGATGATGTCAGATGTTGATGATGATGATAATGATGATGATGATGATGATGATGATGATGATGATGATGATGATGATGATGAAATAATAATTACACTCTTCAATGCATAACCTTATATCAATTTACACTCTTGAATGCGTTACCTTACGTCCATTTACACTCTTCAATGCGTTTCCTTACGTCCATTTACATTCTTAAATGCGTTTCCTTTCATCAATTTACACTCTTCAATGCGGTACCTTACGTCCATTTACACTCTTCAATGCATTACCTTAAATCAATTTACACTCTTCAATGCGTTACCTTACGTCCATTTACACTTTTCAATGCGTTATCTTACGTCCATTTACACTCTTCAATGCGGTACCTTTTATCAATTTACACTCTTCAATGCGTTACCTTACGTCCATTTATGCACTTCAATGCGTTACCTTACGTCCATTTACACTCTTCAATGCGTTACCTTACATCAATTTATATTCTTAAATGCGTTAACTTTCATCAAATTACACTCTTCAATGCGTTACCTTACGTGCATTTATGCACTTCAATGCGTGACCTTACGTCGATTTACACTCTTCAATGCGATACCCTACGTCCATTTACGCTCTTCAACGCGTTACCTTTAGTCCATTTACACTCTTCAATACGTTACCTTACATCAATTTAAACTCTTGAATGCGTTACCTTACGTCCATTTACACTCTTAAATGTGTTACTTTACATTCATTTACACTCTTCAATGCGTTACCTTACGTCCATTTACACTCTTCAATGCGTTACCTTACGTCCATTTACGCTCTTCAACGCGTAACCTTACGTCCATTTACGCTCTTCAATGAGTTACCTTAAGTCCATTTACACTCTCCAATGCGTTACCTTACGTCTATTTACGCTCTTCAATGCTTTACTTTACGTCCATTTACACTCTCCAATGCGTTACCTTAAGTCCATTTACGCTCTTTAATGCGTTAACTTTCGTCCATTTACACTCTTCAATGCGTTACTTTACGTCCATTTACACTCTTCATTGCGTTACTTTACATTAATACATATGTTACTATATATAGTAACACATTTGTACAGGGATTTCGTGATTATTTGCATGACTCAGCGATTATCAGTTTTGCGGCCCGGGCCGATTATCGATTATCATTTTGCGGCCCGTAGAACGTTCGCACGTGAATTCAATTTTCGCCTTAAAATGAATTTTGGCGACTGTGAACTAATGTCTTGACTAAATAATCAAAATTTAATGATGTGCTTGAACATATTTATTGTTAAAATCTTAAAGGGAGGCAAACGCGAACGCAGTTTAGGAAGATATGCTAGTGTTTGATAACCAGTGTGGACCGTTAGGGTGGCGTTTTTCATTCTGCGTTGACATTCAAAAAACAAAACAATGGGAGCGGCAAAATTGAACTTACTTGAAAAACAGCAACTGTTCATACATGTTGACATCATAAATACGAGGTATTGGTTTATCTAAGTACAAACAGTCGTTCTACTTGCTAGGTGTTCATGTTTATTGAATTGAATTCAGTTATTCAGACCATGAACAGAAAGATGTCTGTGATTCGTACAGAAAAAATCGGATAGACGTTGTGGACTGTTCAAAGTGATCAATTGAAATTGGAATGGGAACATAAAAGTGACAACAAAATGCTGTTTGCCTGTTTGGCTCACTCTCAAAAACGAAATAAAAGTAAATTTAATTTGAGAGTGAGTTAACTCATCGTTGTCAAGCGAGAGCAAAATAAAGCACAATTGGATAGCAGGTAAACTTAAAAGCTAACTGTAGACGTACACATAAGAAAAACATACATATATACGACTACGTCTCGGGCCATTATGAGTCACTCGGGCCAATTGTCACTCAACGGCCCGGCTACGCCGTGTATTAACCTCTAATTCATTAACACTCATCAATGCGTTACTTTACATTCATTTACACTCGTCAATGCATTACCTTACGTCCATTTACACTCTTCAATGCGTTACCATTAGTCCATTTACACTCTTCAATGCGTTACCATTAGTCCATTTACACTCTTCAATGCGTTACCTTAAGTCCATTTAAGCTCTACAATGCGTTACCTTACATTCATTTACACTCTTCAATGCATTAACTTGCGTCCATTTACACTCTTCAATGCGTTACTTTACATTCATTTACACTCGTCAATGCATTACCTTACGTCCATTTACACTCTTCAATGCGTTACCATTAGTCCATTTACACTCTTCAATGCGTTACCATTAGTCCATTTACACTCTTCAATGCGTTACCATTAGTCCATTTACACTCTTCAATGCGTTACCATTAGTCCATTTACGCTCTTCAATGCGTTACCTTAAGTCCATTTAAGCTCTACAATGCGTTACCTTACATTCATTTACACTCTTCAATGCATTAACTTGCGTCCATTTACACTCTTCAATGCGTTACTTTACATTCATTTACACTCTTCAATGCATTAACTTGCGTCCATTTACACTCGTCAATGCGTTACTTTACATTCATTTACACTCTTCAATACGTTACCTTCCGTCCATTTACACTCTTCAGTGCGTTATCTTACATCAATTTACACTCTTTAGTGCGTTACCTTACGTCCATTTACACTCTTCAATGCGTTACTTTAAGTCCATTTACACTCTTCAATGCATTACCTAACATCAATTTACACTCTTCAATGCGTTACTTTACGCCCATTTACACTCTTCAATGCGTTGCTTTACATTCATTTATATCTTCAATGCGTTAATTTGCGTCCATTTGCACTCTGCAATGCGTTATTTTATATTCATTTACACTTATCAGTGCGTTACCTTACGTCTGTTTACACTCTTCAATGCGTTACCTTACGTCCATTTAAACCCTTCTCTTCAATGTGTAACCTTACATCAATTTACACTCTTCAATGCACTACATTACTATTTACCTTCGTCCATTTACGCACGTCGCACCTTTACATTACGTCCATGTACACACTTCATAACTTTTCCTTACGTCTATTTTCGATTTACTTTACCTCCATTTAGCTTTCGGCCATTAGCGGGCGTCATGCCTTTGGATTACTTCTAATTATGCACGACATACCTTTTGTTTACGCCCAGTAACGCTTGTATACATTTAGCTTACGTCCATTGATGCACTTACTTTTTTATTTCATAAAGGTCCGCGATGTCGGAAAGAATATTCGCCATGCACCTGGATTGGAAGTTACTGACGATGACTTGAAAGTCTGGCTATCTGATCTGAAAGCATTGTTTTCTGACCCAACATTCAACAATGACAATCTCCTTGCAAAAGACGCACTAGACCAATTGCAACAGGTAACACGTTCATCAATATTTAATAACACATATCTAAAAGCGATGAGTTGTCTGTGGCGTCCACGAAAGAAGTTAACGCATTTATGTGGAGTCTCTTTAAGCAATACATTATATGCAACTTTTCAAATGTAGCTATGTTTAAGATAAGTGGTTGCCGGTGTTATTAAATGATAATTTACACTACACTGGTTGTCATTTACTCATTCAATTGACCAATAAAGGGATCATATTTAGGCAATAAAGAACGCCATTGTTTTATAATCCAATGGATTACTGTGATAAACGCTGACAAAAAATCTCTACACATTGACTAAGCATATCGATGCTCCCATTCGCGTCATTGTAAGTGACAAAGCGAATCAGGGACCACATTCGCGTAAAGGTAAGTGATTAGGCGGATCGATGCTCAAATTTGCGTCATACGGATCTAGGCAACCTTTCGCGTCATGGTAAGTGGCCAAAAATAGCAATGCTGCCATTCGCGTCGTGTTAACTGGCCAAGGGGATTGGGGCTCTCTTTTGCGTCATGGGATGTGGCAAACAAGATTGATGCTAACATTCGCATTATGGTAAAAGACCGAGCGGACCAAGACTCCTATTTCCGTCATGGTAAGTGACTTAGCGGGCCAAGACTCATATTCACGTCATGGTAAATGACCGAGCAGATCAAGACTCAAGTTCACGTCATGGTTAATGACCGAGCGGATCAAGACTCATATTCCCGTCATGGTAAGTGACCGAGCGGGCCAAGACTCCAATTCATGTCATGGTAAGTGACCGAGCGGTCCAAGACTCCCATTCACGTCATGGTTAATGACCGAGTGGATCAAGACTCCTATTCCCGTCATGGTAAGTGAACGAGCGGGCCAAGACTCCAATTCATGTCATGGTAAATGACCGAGCGGATCAAGACTCCAACTGATGTCATGGTTAATGACCGAGCGGATCAAGACTCCCATTCACGTCATGGTAATGACCTAGCGGATCAAGACTCCCACTCACGTCATGGTAAATGACTGAGCGGATCAAGACTCCTATTCCCGTCATGGTAAGTGACTTAGCAGGCCAAGACTCCCATTCCCGTCATGGTAAATGACCGAGCGGATCAAGACTCCCATTCACGTCATGGTAATGACCGAGCGGATCAAGACTCCCATTCACGTCATGGTAATGACCGAGCGGATCAAGACTCCCATTCACGTCATGGTAAATGACCGAGCGGTCCAAGACGCCCATTCACGTCATGGTAATGACCGAGCGGATCAAGACTCCCATTCACGTCATGGTAAATGACCGAGCGGATCAAGACTCCTATTTCCGTCATGAGAAGTGACTTAGCAGACCAAGACACCCATTCCCGTCATGGTTAATGACCGAGCGGATCAAGACTCCAATTCACGTCTTGGTTAATGACCGAGCGGATCAAGACTCCTATTCCCGTCATGGTAAGTGACTGAGCGGTCCAAGACTCCAATTCATGTCATGGTAAATGACCGAGCGGATCAAGACTCCCATTCCCGTCATGGCAAGTGAACGAGCGGTCCAAGACTCCAATTCATGTCATGGTAAATGACCTAGCGGATCAAGACTCCTATTCCCGTCATGATAAGTTAACGAGCGGGCCAAGACTCCAATTCATGTCATGGCAAATGACCTAGCGGATCAAGACTCCTATTCCCGTCATGGTAAGTGAACGAGCGGGCCAAGACTCCCATTCATGTCATGGGAAATGACCGAGCGGATCAAGACTCCCATTCACATCATGTTACATGACCGAGCGGATCAAGACTCCCATTCCCGTCATGGTAAGTGACCGAGTGGGTCAAGACTCCCATTCACGTCATGTTACATGACCGAGCGGATCAAAACTCCCATTCCCGTCATGGTAAGTGACCGAGTGGATCAAGACTCCCATTCACGTCATCGTAATGACCGAGCGGATCAAGACTCCTATTCCCGTCATGGTAAGTGACCGAGTGGATCAAGACTCCCATTCACATCATGTTACATGACCGAGCGGATCAAGACTCCCATTCACGTCATGGTAATGACCGGGCGGATCAAGACTCCCATTCCCGTCATGGTAAAAGACCGAGCGGATCAAGACTCCAATTCACGTCATGGTAAATGACCGAGCGGATCAAGAATACCATTCATGTCATGGTAAATGACCGAGCGGATCAAGACTACCATTCACGTCATTGTAAATGACCGAGTGGATCAAGACTTCTATTCCCGTCATGGTAAGTGACAGAGCGGATCAAGATTCCCATTCATGTCATGGTAAATGACCGAGCGGATCAAGACTCCTTTTCCCGTCATGGTAAGTGACTAAGCGGGCCAAGACTCCAATCCATGTCATGGTAAATGACCGAGCGGATCAAGACTCCTATTCCCGTCATGGTAAGTGACTAAGCGGGCCAAGACTCCAATTCATGTTATGATAAATGACCGAGCGGATCAAGACTCTTATTTCAGTCATAGTAAGTGACTAAGCTGGCCAAAACTCAAATTCACGTCATGGTAAATGACAAAGCGGATGGAGGCTTCCATTCACGTCATGGTTAGTGACAAGGCCGATCAAAGCTCAAATTCACTTCATACTAAAAAATCAAGCTGATCAAGGGTCCTATTCACGTCATGGTAATCGAACAGGTCGACCGAGACTTCAGTTTGCATCAGGGTAAGGGGCCTAGCGGATCAAGTTTCCCAGTTGTCATGGTAAGTGACCAGGCGGATCGAGACTCCAATTATCGTTATGGTATGTGGGCAAGTCGATCGAGGCTCCAAATTCACATCATGATAAGTGATCAGGCTGATCACGATCTCCATTTCCGTCATGGTAAGTGACCAGTATGATTGTGGACCATATTCGTGTCATAATTGTACGAAGTCTTCAGTCCTTGAGGCACTATATTATTAAACAAAATCACAGTATGTATTCCAACATTGTATTGTTTATATAACATTAATGGTATATGTCTTATCAAAACCAGCTGGAGAATGACGAACTTATCATAGAGCGCTCCGAGGTTGTGGTGGCCATAAAGGACTCGGTTGATTACCTGCGAACGCTTCCTGTCCATTCAAATCGAGAAACACTTGAACTACAGAGCCGAATTGATGACCTGGAAGTGAAGGTGCAAGACATACTTAAACAAATGGAACCTTCTGGGATGGACAGCTTTAAATCGGGTAGGTCTAATTATCACTCCGTGTTATTGATAGATTAATACGTCAGCCACATTTACAAATATCTACGACTCATAGCAATTAAAGGTAGGCAGCAGCAATCGACGGTCACATGCTATAGCAGTCATGAATGATAGGGTAACCGCACGGCGTTCTTTGAAATTGTGGTGAAATTGTGGTGAACTGGACCGACCGTACTGCCTTTGAATTGATAACGCACTGTCGTCTTAGGGCGTCCCTGCGGACGCCGTATGTTTTTAAAAATACCAAGGCAGACGGGTGGAAAAACAACTTGTATATATTCCTTCTCCACACACGGCATAAAATACCACGGGCCGTACGGATGACGTGCATCGAGCTTACGGGAGCCTTGCGTTGCCCGAAGGGTGTGCCACATACCGCAAGGCCACCTTACGGGCACCGTTGGCGGGATTAAAACTGCCATAGGGCGCCTATAGAATTCATGCGGCCACCGCAATTTTTGGGGGTACGCAGAAGTTTATATTAATTTAATAAATCATAGGGAAACGAAAATCCACCGTTTGCCCGACGTAGGGTCGCCGTGGAGCCGCTCTACGGTATGACTAACTGCTACGTCGAACCTATAATTAAAAGAAAGTAATTACTCAGTGCTGTTATCATACGGCAACCCCTACGGTTTGTAAAATATAGGGATACGCTGTAGGGTGACCCTGAGGATAGCAATGATCCTCTGTTGCCACCGGATGTATCTTTAGATCTCGGGGGCATAGGTCCGCCGTATCCTTGTCGTAAAGCAAGTGTGATTGAGGCATAAACGAACGTATCGGTTATAAAACATTAACATGAAATAGCATCATAAAGTTCACCATTTACACAAGTTTGGCCAAATAAACAGTAACGTCATACATGCAGATCTTTGAAGTGCATGTTTATTGCTTCAAATATTGATTACCGACATAGACTGCAATACTGTGTTCTAAGGAATCAGTAACGGAAATAATTCAATAATTTAGCAAACGTATAAAATCTATCCTTAAAAGACAATAGCCACCAAACATGCACATTTGCATCGTACGTATTGTCACAATACATATAATTGCGTTTTGCGTGTATATTTTTTGCTAAAAGGCTCAAAATAAGGACACTTAATCTCATCAATAAAATGATGTAATATATAATTTAAACGACGCTCGTCCTTTGACGGGATGTGTTATTGTATGACGCTGTACATCCATCCGTTAGTTTGTCCGTCAGTATATCTATCGGCTGTATAAACGCGTCTCATGTTATTCTCATTTTATAACTTTTGGATAACTTATTTCTGATTAAAAATTGTTTGAAACCTTAAGACCGGTACACTTGATAGTTTGAAATTTAACCTAATGAAAATCTTCGCCTGCTAAACCCTTGGGGTCAAAAGTAATATTGTTCGCCCATGCAAGTTTCTGATGTTGAATAGTTTGTATAACCTTCGGCATAACGTCTTGTTTGTTACAATATCTTTGAAATCTAGCTCTTTTTCTATAAAAATCGCAAAGCTTTGATATTTGATATATTGTGTCATCAACAATCCCTTCGTATCTATCTACATGTGTGTGTGTGTGTGTGTGTGTGTGTGTGTGTGTGTGTGTGTGTGTGTGTGTGTGTCCGATCGCTTAAAAGTTGAATTGGTACTGAGATGATATTGACTAAGAATCACAACATAAAACTACACTTTTTACGAAACCTTCTTTAGGCTTTAAATGATGACGTCACACTCTTTTATATGATGTCATAAGTTTGTAATATTTTCATGACGTCATTTTCGGTTTAAAAACAGACTGTGGCGAACGTTTCATGAATGTTATAATGTAATGAAAAAGAAAGGTATCGTTCGGCTTTAATGAATTAAATGGATGACGATCTTCTGAATTCAAAATATTTATCACAAAAACAAAATTAGAATGACTTGCTAGAATAATACCAATTGAGCAACTAGTGTTTCAAATTTAATTGTTTGCAATCATGCAAAGTGTTATTGTTATATAACACATGAGAAAAGTGATAGTTATATCAAACTGAAAAGAATGAAATGCATGTGATCAATAGCTATTCATAAAGCGTTTTCCAGAACAGTATAATAAATGCAACATTTTAATTTTAATTTTGTTCCAGAATTAAAGGAAAACCTTATAAAGTACCACCTAGACAACACCTGCACGTACAAGATTGGCCCCTTCGTTGAATCTGGAGTGTTCGGACTTGAGGACTTCTATATTCCTCCAAACATTAGTCGCGTTATTCTTCAATCGAGACAGAAATACATTACATCAGAAGAACCTCTCACGAATTTGGAACAGATGTTCAGCTCCAAACGAATTATTATTCTTTCTGCAGACGCCGGTGTAGGAAAAACAACGTTTTGTAAGTCTTTAGTTACATTATGGTGCGCGGTACAAGAGGGAAAGACCAATCCGTTAGCGAAGTTTAGTCGCTCTCAAAACGTTTTCAGTGACATTGCATATTTAGCTGAGTTTACATATTTATTTTACATCCAGTTACGGGGGAACAAATGCGATAAACTAGAGGATATAATTTTCTCTCATACAGAATTAGTTGACACAGAATTGACAAGGAATAACAAGTCTTTTTGTGATCTGTTATCGAACGAAACCGGTTTGGTAATTTTAGACGGATTAGATGAATGTGACATTCCTATTATTAGTCCCTTAGCAACAAATAGAAAGTATACTGTTCTCATTACATCACGTCCTTGGAAACTTGCAAATATAGATATGCCCAGAACAGGTACATATACACATACACAGATTAACGTTATTAGTCGGGACGTGTCCGAGCAACTTGTGGATCATTTGAACAATTGTTTGAACAAGAATTTTAGCACCTCATATAATAACGGAGATTTCTTATCTGCTATTAAAAAACAACATTTGGAACCATTTCTCCAAAATCCAATGTTAGCCTCGCAGTTGTTATGTGTCTATCACGAGAAACGCAGTCAGAATAAAGCATGTCTTGTGAATACAGCCGTGGATAGTACATGTGTAGACTACGGTACAACGTCAAAATCTCGTAGAAAGGATTTGACGTTCTTTGGTAAGACAAGGTCGCATATACACGCAAATATGATAGAACTGATGTTTCGAAGTGTCGAAAAAAAGGACAAGTCACTCGTACAAGGTCTGAGTGAGCTATATAAGAGCGATGATCGAACACATACCCTCCCCGAATGCTTTGATGATAGAAATTACACATGCAGTGAATTAGCAGTACTAATTAACGGTATTGGAAAATTGGCAGCCTATTCACTCGTAGACGATGATAACTCTTTGATAGAAGAACACCAAATGCGAATATTGAAGAATGAGGAAAAGACGGTTCTTCTGAAATCTGGAATTCTTTCGAAAACAAGCTTGAAAACGATATCAGGAGAAAGCATGCTGTACACATTTTTACATCAAACTTATAAAGAGATGCTTGCCTGTGTATTTCTATCTTCTCTGGATTTTCATAATAATTTATGGAAAATGTTTATAAACAGATTTGAATCTGTTATGACACCCGATATATTGTCATTTTTATGTGTCATGAACTACGAACAAGGTTGCAAGTGTTTAGATAAGTTTAATGAAAAGAAACGGTTGTTTTATAGAGGCGACAGGTTTCACGTTTCCGAACTTAGAGACTATCAATCTACAATTACAATGACCTACAAGGAATGTTGCGACAATGGAATAAAAAAGCCTCGAATTACATTGAAACACGCACTGATCGGCTCAGATTTAGGAATTGACACTGATCATGCACTTTTGAAAGGAAACAGTATTAAGTTGGAAACAGTTTGCATAAACAAGTATACGCTTTCCATAGCAATTAATCCCAACTTATTCCAAACTTCATTGACGTATTTATGGCTAGACGAAGCTACGTTAAACGACGATGACCACATCGTCCTATCGAAATGTGCACATCTCTCTAAAATAGTTATAATGGACAGCCGCCTTACACACGTCACCATCAACCCGTCTTCCATAGAGGAGTTTTGGGTTTACGTGAAACCAGAACTAATAAAAGAGATCCCGCCCATGCGAGTGTCATTTTTTGGCGGGTCGCAGTTCTCTAACAGTCTACGGAAACTCAGCTTAGTACACGTTACCATGGATGTTCCCCTTAATTTGTCAAATTGTCATGAGCTATATCAATTATATATAGAAAATTCCTCAACTGAAAATCTGTGTGGTAATTGTATCAAATACAACATACAACGCTGTAATGCACTACAAGAACTGCAACTTGACACATTTCATTTCCCTAAAGATACACACCTGGATCTGAGCGGTCTCAGACATCTCTCTAAGATAAATATACTAAACAGCAGCCTTACACACGTCACCATCAACCCGTCTTCCATAGAGGAGTTCTTGGTTTACGTAAAACCAGAACTGATACAAGAGATAGCGCCCATGCGGATGTCATTTGTTGGCGGGTCGCAGTTCTCTAACAATCTACGGAAACTCAGTTTAGTGCACGTTACCATGGATGTTCCCCTTGATTTGTCAAATTGTCAGGAATTATATAAATTAACTATAGAAAATTCCTCAACTGAAAAACCGATTGGTAATTGCATCATATACAACATGCAACGCTGTAATGCACTACAGGAACTGCGACTTGACACATTACAATTCCCTACAGATACACACTTGGATCTGAGCGGTCTCAGACATCTCTCTAAGATAACCATACAGGACAGCCGCCTTACACACGTCTCCATCGACCCTTCGTCCATAGAGGAGTTCTTGGTTTATGTGAAACCAGAACTGATACAAGAGATAGCGCCCATGCGGATGTCATTTGTTGGCGGGTCGCAGTTCTCTAACAGTCTACGGAAACTCATTTTAGTGCACTTTACCATGAATGTTCCCCTTGATTTGTCAAATTGTCAGGAGCTATATGCATTAGTTATTAAAAATACCTCAACTGAAATTCTGACTTGTAATGGCATCGTGTACAACATACAACGCTGTAATGCACTTCAAGAACTGCGACTTGACACATTACAGTTCCCTACAGATACACATTTGGATCTGAGCGGTCTCATACATCTCTCTAAGATAGCTATAATAGACAGCCGCCTTACACACGTCTCCATCAACCCGTCTTCCATAGAGGAGTTCTGGGTTTACGTGAAACAAGAACTGAAACAAGATATACCGCCCATGAAGGTGTCCTTTGTTGGCGGGTCGCAGTTCTCTAACAGTCTACGTGAACTCAGCTTAGTGCAAGTTACCATGGATGTTCCCCTTGATTTGTCAAATTGTCAGGAGCTATATTAATTAGTTATTGAAAATACCTCAACCGAAATTCTGACTTGTAATTGCATCGTGTACAATATGCAACGCTGTAATGCACTACATGAACTGCGACTTGACACATTACAGTTCCCTACAGATACACACCTGGATCTGAGCGGTCTCAGACATCTCTCTAAGATAACTATACAACACAGCCGCCTTACACACGTCTCCATCAACCCGTCTTTAATAGAGGAGTTCTGGGTTAACGTGAAACCAGAACTGATACAAGATATACCGCACATGCGGATGTCCTTTGTTGGCGGGTCGCAGTTCTCTAACAGTCTACGTGAACTCAGCTTAGTGCACTTTACCATAGATGGTCCCCTTGATTTGTCAAATTGTCAGGAGCTATATAAATTAGTTATTGAAAATACCTCAACTGAAATTCTGACTTGTAATTGCATCATGTACAATATGCAACGCTGTAATGCACTACAGGAACTGCGACTTGACACATTACAGTTCCCTACAGATACACACCTGGATCTGAGCGGTCTCAGACATCTCTCTAAGATAACCATACAGGACAGCCGCCTTACACACGTCACCATCAACCCGTCTTCAATAGAGGAGTTCTTGGTTTACGTGAAACAAGAACTAATACAAGATATACCGTCTATGCGGATGTCCTTTGTTGGCGGGTCGCAGTTCTCTAACAGTCTACGGACACTCAATTTAGTGCACGTTACCATGGATGTTCCCCTTGATTTGTCAAACTGTCAGGAATTATATAAATTAACTTCAGAAAGTTCCTCAACTGAAAAACCGATTGGTAATTGCATCATATACAACATGCAACGCTGTAATGCACTACAGGAACTGCAACTTGTCAAATTACAATTTCCTACAGATACACACCTGGATCTGAGCGGTCTCAGACATCTCTCTAAGATAATTATACTAAACAGCCGCCTTACACACGTCACCATCAACCCTTCGTGCATTGAGAAGTTCTGGGTTTACGTAAAACCAGAACTGATACAAGAGATAGCGCCCATGCGGATGTCATTTGTTGGCGGGTCGCAGTTCTCTAACATTCTACGGAAACTCAGTTTAGTGCACGTTACCATGGATGTTCCCCTTGATTTGTCAAATTGTCAGGAATTATATAAATTAACTATAGAAAATTCCTCAACTGAAAAACCGATTGGTAATTGCATCATATACAACATGCAACGCTGTAATGCACTACAGGAACTGCGACTTGACACATTACAATTCCCTACAGATACACACTTGGATCTGAGCGGTCTCAGACATCTCTCTAAGATAACCATAGAGGACAGCCGCCTTACACACGTCTCCATCGACCCTTCGTCCATAGAGGAGTTCTTGGTTTATGTGAAACCAGAACTGATACAAGAGATAGCGCCCATGCGGATGTCATTTGTTGGCGGGTCGCAGTTCTCTAACAGTCTACGGAAACTCATTTTAGTGCACTTTACCATGAATGTTCCCCTTGATTTGTCAAATTGTCAGGAGCTATATGCATTAGTTATTAAAAATACCTCAACTGAAATTCTGACTTGTAATTGCATCGTGTACAATAAGCAACGCTGTAATGCACTTCAAGAACTGCGACTTGACACATTACAGTTCCCTACAGATACACATTTGGATCTGAGCGGTCTCAGACATCTCTCTAAGATAGCTATAATAGACAGCCGCCTTACACACGTCTCCATCAACCCGTCTTCCATAGAGGAGTTCTGGGTTTACGGGAAACAAGAACTGAAACAAGATATACCGCCCATGAAGGTGTCCTTTGTTGGCGGGTCGCAGTTCTCTAACAGTCTACGTGAACTCAGCTTAGTGCAAGTTACCATGGATGTTCCCCTTGATTTGTCAAATTGTCAGGAGCTATATAAATTAGTTATTGAAAATACCTCAACCGAAATTCTGACTTGTAATTGCATCGTGTACAATATGCAACGCTGTAATGGACTACATGAACTGCGACTTGACACATTACAGTTCCCTACAGATACACACCTGGATCTGAGCGGTCTCAGACATCTCTCTAAGATAACTATACAACACAGCCGCCTTACACACGTCTCCATCAACCCGTCTTTAATAGAGGAGTTCTGGGTTTACGTGAAACCAGAACTGATACAAGATATACCGCCCATGCGGATGTCCTTTGTTGGCGGGTCGCAGTTCTCTAATAGTCTACGGACACTCTGTTTAGTGCACGTTACCATGGATGTTCCCCTTGATTTGTCAAACTGTCAGGAATTATATAAATTAACTATAGAAAATTCCTCAACTGAAAAACCGATTGGTAATTGCATCATTTACAACTTGCAACGCTGTAATGCACTACAGGAACTGCGACTTGGCACATTACAATTCCCTACAGATACACACCTGGATCTGAGCGATCTCAGACATCTCTCTAAGATAACCATAGAGGACAGCCGCCTTACACACGTCTCCATCAACCCTTCGTCTATAGAGGAGTTCTTGGTAAATGTGAATCCAGAACTGATACAAGAGATACCGCCCATGCGGATGTCATTTGTTGGCGGGTCGCAGTTCTCTAACAGTCGACGGAAACTCGTTTTAGTGCACTTTACCATGAATGTTCCCCTTGATTTGTCAAATTGTCAGGAGATATATCCATTAGTTATTAAAAATACCTGAACTGAAATTCTGACTTGTAATTGCATCGTGTACAACATGCAACGCTGAAATGCACTACAGGAACTGCAAGTAGACACGGTACAATTCCCTACAGATACACACCTGGATCTGAGCGGTCTCAGACATCTCTTTCAGATAACTATACATAACAGCCGCCTTACACACGTCACCATCAACCCGTCTTCCATTGAGAAGTTCTGGTTTTACGCGAAACCAGAACTGATACAAGAGATAGCGCCCATGCGGATGTCATTTGTTGGCGGGTCGCAGTTCTCTAACAGTCTACGGGAACTCAATTTAGTACACGTTACCATGGACGTTCCCCTTGATTTGTCAAATTGTCAGGAATTATATGCATAAAGTATTATAAATACCTCAACTGAAACGTTTACTGGTAATTGTATCGTTTTGAACATGTGTCACTGTGATGCATTACGTGAACTCGACCTTCATTCATTGACGTTTCCTACAGATAAATATCTTGATCTGAGCGTCCTTAGACACCTTTCTAAGATAGGGTTAGGTTACAACCGCTTAACACAAGTCACCATTAACCCGTCTTGGATTACGAATTTCTGGGTTATCTGCAAGCCAGAACTGATACAACAGATACCGCCCATGAAGGTGTCCTTTGTTGGCGGGTCGCAGTTCTCTAGCAAACTTACGATGCTCAGCTTAGTGAATACAACGAATATTCAAAGCGTAGATTTATCTGAATGTGTTCATTTACAAACAATCCGAACAGATCGTCCTGTACAGATTGGGACTTTGGGTCTTCCGCATATAGAAGAGATTCGATTATTTGGTGCACAAACAGAAGTTTGTAACAATGTAATACAATGTATATCTGAATGTAATTGTCCGTGTAGAAGAATATGGTTTGAGAACTTACCCACTGAAATATTCAATTCATTAACTGTTAGTCGAGCTCATGGTGAAATGTTTAAATTATTCAAGTTTCGCTTTAGGTGTCTAGACACACGTGCTCTTGATTTTATTATAAAGATTTCTGAGAAGATTGAGTTTAAAGAGGTAAAAATATTGACAGCTGAGCAGCTTGTATCATTAAAAAAATGTACGAAGCCTTTTCGAGCCACCAAAAATTATTTAAAGTCGGGTATATGATATCAAAAAGCATTAACCCAATGAGCTATTTTTCGATATATGCTTATAAGAGAACATGAACTTTTCTGTGTACTCCGTACTATGCTTAGTTCTTCAGAATGACTACTGTTTGAGTCTAGCACCTTAAAATAAACAGTCATTTTTAGTAATGATATCTTGAAGAATGTCGCGATGTTAAACCAAGCATCTTTATTTATATATAAGTACTCAAATCCTAAACTGCAGCCTTTACTTGCACAGATGTTCATCTAATTTTATTCTGTCGAAGTCAACGAAACATCATCCAATGTGTTTTACCATATCTCATTTATGCACAACATCACGCAATGTTTCTCTCCACAGTGGTTATCTCAACATACCAGCTATAGGTAAAACATAGAAACTTTCAGACGGATCTGTTTCGTTTTATCTAGTAGTATTCCATTGTAAATATGCTAAAATCATAATTTCACCGTAGACAATTAAAATACCATCTGAATGAATACCATGATATCATTATGTTTGTAAAGTATAATCAACAGGCTAAGATCACTTAGAACTAATGTTTGTATTGTTATGTCGATCATATAAGAAGATTGCATTCAAACAACTTTCATATCTTAAGTAGTGTGTAGTAATTGCATGGGATTCATAGTAAATAAGATCGAACATATGAATATTTATTTTGTGTTTGTTTCATATTTGAATAGAACATTAATTTATGTTACATTTCATTCTTTCAAGAGTTTAATGCTTGTAACAGATAGTACCAAAATGGTACCAAAAAGGGAATATTAGTATAAATGTCCATATGCTTGTATTTTACAGCGTTTACGATTGTTGTATGTGTTTTAGAATTATTCAATGTATTTGCATATAAATATACCATTAAAGGAACTTATTCATGTTTTGTAGAGTCAGACATGGAAAATTTCAATGATAAAAAAGAGTTAGACATCTATTTTAAATAGTAATTAGTAAAGATGAAAAAATATCATGTTTGCCTAAAGCCTTAATCACGCTTTCGATAATTATTCCAGGCTTGGAATGATAATATTTTGTTCATATGAGTATCTAACATTGTTGACTGTTCCGTGTTTGCTCATTAACGTATTTTACAAAAACATGCCTCGATTTCAACTAAGTTTATAAACGTCGTTGCCAACATAAAATGTTTGAACGAGTCCCTTTAAATATATTTGTATGCAGTTTTCTCAGGTGTATTACTGCTGTAACATGTAATGAAAACCTTCTGTAAATAAACAAACAGTGTATCATGTGCTATATATGCATGTTATGTTTAAAAGTTAAATAAGCATTCTGTTCCGTTCTGTATTGTTCTTATAAAACTGATACCGATTTAAATCTTTTCATATTCGGAAAATTATTACTTTTGAATATAACATTTTTGCTTTGCATTATTCCTATGTTTTTACATTAAGTATTCGGATCTGTCATAAATACATTCTATTTCGTTTAAATTACACATCAATGATGGGTAGTAATGTTCCAAAAATTAAAAAGGAAATTAAAGAGACTCTTGTCAATGTTTCGCACTAGCTGGCTTTCGACAACAATATTTATACATTAAAAACATTTCACAGATTATAAAACTGTATTTACTTTTTCCCGCAATACCTAAAATTATAAAAGGGATTTAACAAGTGTGACAGAGTGATTTATGTGTATTCGTTGTATTTAAGTTACCTTTAATGTTTAGTTAAGTTGTGTTTTTTGTATTTAAGTAATCCGGCCCACAACTAAACTAGTTACCTGATATCTGAATGTTAAACTTCAATGCCTAGTGGCCCCATATCATTTTGCTCACTGATGACTTATATGTTAAACAACTTATCAAAAGTATATTATACATAAAGTGATGAAAGTGTATGTGTATTTACTGTTTTTTTAATTTAAATTTAACGTAACATGACCTGTTTTGCAATCGTTGAAGGCCAGAAAACATAGTTGATACATGTATATTATTTTTGTAAGTTTTACATTTAATATTTTTCTGCTTTTAACCCTTTTAACTAATAACATAGGTTACTAAGCATTTAACATTTACATATTTTGGTGTGGGATATCTTAAAGTTATCATGTAACTGTTCTAGACTTAAGACTCAGATTTTGTTTGTAATATTACTACAGTGGACATATTTACTCCTCTCCAAATTAAGTCGTCGGATACCCACAGGAGACCCATTAAGTTCCTCTCAGATGAATGGAGTGAGCGGAATGCGTCAATTGTTGGTCACCGACGATGACATGAATCCGTGTAAAATAATAACGTTTGTGAGTGATTTGTGTCAACAGCTTTCCTTATCAACGCAAACAACTTTATTTAAACTATAAATCGCCGTTTTGGGCTTTTTTGAGTCTGAGCATTGAAAAATCATACACTTTTGGTTTCGCGCGCCACCTCGACCCCCACTCTTAAATCTTTCACGTTTACTTTCACGATTATGTCCATACCGAAGAAAAAAACTACGCTTCAAATGAACGCTTCGGACTTCACATGATTATAGTGTTAAAGGTTAAACCCCGAAGTCCCCCTGCCGACATTGTAAACCATGTCACAATCGGTTAAGAGGGAAGGACGTGTATGGAAAGGATTGTGCCCCCAAGTGACGCCTCCCCAAAAGTCAATTTCTAGATCCGCCCCTGAAATAGACATAGGTTTGACTAAAAAGCCTAGTTAAATACCTACTGCAATGTTGGTTGTCTCAGATTCAACTTTAGTTATCAGTTATAAATATTTAAAATACAATGTTATGGATGAAATTCGGAATGTTAATATACTTAAAGTGCAAAATGTAAATATGATTTTGACACACATTTTTCATGTTTGTAAATGTGATGTACATATATTCGTCGTTCTGTAAGGGATATAAATCACATGAATGTTTTTATACTTATAATCATGTTTTTATCATGCAACATATTGTATTCATGATATGTTTGATAGTAGAATTGTTTATTTGAGCTATGCCATTATTTGTTCACGGGTATTTTGTTATTGATACTATACAAGTATTATTAAGCATAATGTTTTACATTTATGTGCAATATCAGGTTGTTTAAGCAATAATGCTTAAAATCTATGTAATTGTATTAATAAAGTTATATTATTTGTTATGCGTTTTTCTTTTGTTATGCTGCTGCTACTAGCTATGATGATGATGATGATGATGATGATGATGATGATGATGATGATGATGATGATGATGATGATGATGATGATTATGGTGATGATGATGATGATGATGATGATGATGATGATGATGATGATGATGATGATGATGATGATGGTGGTGGTGGTGGTGGTGGTGGTGGTGGTGGTGGTGATGATGATGATGATGATGATGATGATGATGATTATGATGGTGGTGGTGGTGGTGGTGGTGGTGGTGGTGATGATGAAGCCACTCAGTGTTGAGCCATTGCTGACCAAAGTACTTCTAAATATATACATTGAGCACCTCAGAGTTGAGGGATTGCTGACCAATGTGCTTCTATATAGAAACATTGGGCACCTCAGAGTTGAGCCATTGCTGACCAAAGTGCTTCTATATAGAAACATTGGGCACCTCAGAGTTGAGCCAATGCTGACCAAAGTGCTTCTATATAGAAACATTGGGCACCTCAGAGTTGAGCCATTGCTGACCAAAGTGCTTCTATATAGAAACATTGGGCACCTCAGAGTTGAGCCATTGCTGACTAAAGTGCTTCTATATAGAAACATTGAGCACCTCAGAGTTGAGCCATTGCTAACTAAAGTGCTTCTATATAGAAACATTGAGCACCTTAGAGTTCAGCCATTGCTGACTAAAGTGCTTCTATATAGACACATTGGGCACCTCAGAGTTGAGCCATTGCTGACCAAAGTGCTTCTATATAGAAACATTGGGCACCTCAGAGTTGAGCCATTGCTGACCTAAGTGCTTCTATATAGAAACATTGGGCACCTCAGAGTTGAGCCATTGCTGACCTAAGTGCTTCTATATAGAAACATTGAGCACCTCAGAGTTGAGCCATTGCTGACCAAAGTGCTTTTATATAGAAACATTGAGCACCTCAGAGTTGAGCCATTGCTGACCAAAGTGCTTTTATATAGAAACATTGGGCACCTCAGAGTTGAGCCATTGCTGACCAAAGTGCTTCTATATAGAAACATTGAGCACCTCAGAGTTGAGCCATTGCTGACTAAAGTGCTTCTATATAGAAGCATTGGGCACCTCAGAGTTGAGCCATTGCTGACTAAAGTGCTTCTGTATAGAAACATTGAGCACCTCGGAGTTGAGCCATTGCTGACTAAAGTGCTTCTATATAGAAACATTGGGCACCTCAGAGTTGAGCCATTGCTGACTAAAGTGCTTCTATATAGAAACATTAGGCACCTCAGAGTTGAGCCATTGCTGACTAAAGTGCTTCGATATAGAAACATTGAGCACCTCAGAGTTCAGCCATTGCTGACGGATAGCTCATTTTTTTATAGATGTGTCCAAATAGCAATTAGGGTGACGGAAAGCGCAAAATTATTTATAGATGGGTCAAAATAGCAATAAGGTGATAGAAAGCGCACAACTATATATAGATTGGTCAAAATAGCAATGGTGGTGATGAAAAGCGCAACACTATTTAGAGATGGGTCAAAGATAACCGTAAGGGTGATGTGTATGTTCACCGCCAGCCCTTCGTATTGAAAAATGCAAACATGAGCTGTTTCATTATTCTTAAAACGAACTAAAAAGTAAGGCCCCATAAATTACAATGTATGCCGACTACCCCTTTCCATAAATCCAAAAACTTTGAAAAAAATGACGGGAGTTATAATGTCAGTGATATGTTGCCCTTGATCAGTACTTAATCCTTTTAGGGGGAGAGGAAGTCAGTAGAAAATTGACAGGAAAGCTATACAAAGCCTACTAAAGACTACCTACAAGGCAGGAGAACAGAACCAAAAAGCTACCTTACAAAATCTACAGACCAGGCAAAAATATAAAGATACTATTTCAATGGTTGCCTGCTAATATGCAAAAACATTACAAAACAACCGGAATCTATAATAACATGAATCTAACATATTAAACCGCATGTTAACTGTCATTGCTGGACGATGATGACTTGACTTGACTTAATAAATCTTGAAATTTGATAGATCGGATATAGTATAAAGAGGGAATTCCATCAATGTCAATTACTTAGTGAGGTTTTGTGTAATATATTAATATTAATTTGAGTACTTTAATAAACGTATATTTTCATTATCAATAAACTGCATTGTTATTACTGAAATGCTCATCATGCTGTTTAATGGCATATTATTTAATGAAGGAAACATTGTGTAAAGACAATGCTGTTTGCGTCGTATTTACCTTCTAAGTGTAGCTATGAGAAATGAGAGAGGATGTGATACACCACGTGTATGTGTACATGTACGTGTAGCTATGAGAAATTAAAGACGTTGTGATACACCACCACGTGTGTTTGTACATGTACGTGTAACTATGAGAAATTAGGCAGGTTGCGCTACACCACCACGTGTGTGTACATGTACGTGTAACTATGAGAAATTAGGGAGGTTGCGATACACCACCACGTGTGTGTGTACATGTACGTGTAACTATGAGAAATTAGGCAGGTTGCGCTACACCACCACGTGTGTTTGTACATGTACGTGTAACTATTAGAAATTAGGGAGGTTGCGATACAACACCACGTGTATGTGAACATGTACGTTTAAATATGAGCAATTCTGGGTTTTGCGATACACCATTTGTATGTGTACATGTACGTGTAACTATAAAAAAGTAAGGATGTTGCGATACACCACCACGTGTTTGTGTAAATGTACATGTAGCTTTAAGAAATCAGGGCGGTTGCGATGCACCATCACGTGTATCTGTACATGTATGTGTAGCTATGAGAAATTAGAGAAGTTAATATACACCACAACGTGTATGTGTACATGTATGTCAATTAATGAGAAAATAAAGAGGTTGTGATACACAACGTGTATATGTACATGTACGTGTAACTATGAAAAAGAGACGTTGCGATACACCATCACTTGTATGTGTACATTTATATTTAGCTATAAGGAAATAGGCAGGTTACAATACACAACTTGTATATGTACATGTAAGTGTAGCTATGAGAAAATAGAGATGTTTCGATACACAACGTGATTATATACATGTATGTGTAAGTTTGAGAAATTAGAGAGGTTGCGATACACCACCAAGTGTATGTGTACATGGCAGTGTAGCTCTAATAAATTAGAGAGGTTGCGATACACGACCACGTGTATATGTACATGTAAGTGTAGCTATGTGAAATATTAAAGGTCGCGGCGAAACACCATGTGTATGTGTACATGTACATGTAGCTATTGGAAATTAGAGAGGTCGTGGCGAAACACTACGTGTACTTGTTAGTGTAGCTTTGAAAATATAGAGAGGTTGCGATACACCCAATATACCTACTCAAACTCATATTTGTACAAGCATTTGAATCCCTCTGATGAGCATGAATCCCTTCACATATCGTTCATGTTATTCTATAACTGTACAACTATCGGTCACTTACCTGGATAACGTAGTGCACGAACGTTAGCCGACGCGTACACGTACCCGTACAAGAAGTGCTCTCTAAATTGAGAAATAACCACAAGCGGGTTAAAGGGAGGGCGCACCCGGCGTGCACCCCCTCTAAAATCGTCGTTTACTTTTTATGTCAATATATGAGATAAAAAATAATAAAAAAACGCCCATAATGCATCATTTCCGACTACAAATTGTTAACATTGTCTTGATTCAGTAAACCCAAATCCACATGCAAACAGTTTATGCCTTATACATTTGGTTCAGATGGAGGGGTGCATGTCAACAGGTTTGCGCCCTTAGTTACGCCCCCTCTAACGTCAATTCCTGGAACCGCCCCTGATAACAGTTTCCATTAGACTAGTGAACAATTAGTGTGAATATATGCAATATTGCATCAGTTTTTGTTATTTTGTATTATAATGAAGAGTTATTTGAATACAGTAAGAAATGTTATCATCTTAATCTTAAAAGGAAAGCGAGGTATTTCATCTCGATTTGGTGAAAATCATTTAAAAAGGTTCGCCACTTAGTGTGATAAATAGGGGAAATTACGTCTTGGACGTATAAGAAAATATTACGTCATCTTACTGGATGTGACGTCACGATTTAAAAGGAAACAAAGGGCTTGGTGTGGTTTGTTATGTAAAATGGCCTAAACTAACATAAATTCTGAGCTTCAAATAATGAAAAACAAATGTTTTTTAAATACATAATTAGTTTGTTTTAAATAATTGCCAATTATGTTGCGAAAATAAACTCGTGCATTTTTTTGCTATACGACCGTGCATGACGTCATATTTGTGACGTCATCAATCGCAAAGTGCACGAAAGTCGCGAAAATCGGTTACATCGACAGTATTTCAAGAAATAAAAGGTATGCGCAAGCCATAAACTTTTACTTTTCTATATATTACAAATATATATTTCATTACCTGTGCAGAAATATATAATATGTAAAGTTTACTGCATGCGGATTGTATTTATTTTGCAAAAGTTGTCTGCGTGGTGACTGTCAAATGCCATTGTTTACATAAGGTGTCATGGAAAAGTTACGTCAAGGGGGAGTAATAAAGTATTAACTATATGCAATATATATTTAAAAATGCTTTATTTCGGTAATTTCTCTAACCAGATATCAACTTACTATACAGTATACTTGAAACATATTTAAAACGATCGGTTGTTTCTGTGACTTCAAATTATTCCGGGTACTACCTTTCTGCAATGAATATAGCGCGGAAAATGTCCTAGCCGTTTATTGTATTCGCCTCATTACTTAAGCAGGTCAAACAGGCAGGTCGTTTTTGCTATTTTTTACATGACGAGCTTGTGATAAAAAGAATCTAACACTCATTATAATATAACACGCATTCTAATTACTTGTCAATAAACTATATAAGGAAGTTCTTCAAGGGCCCGCTGACTGAACGCGTTGAATAAAATTGTGAAATATATGACGACTCGTTACAATTCCTTTATATGTATTTATATATTGCCTGAAATCCAGCTGTAGCAGGGATCATGATCAAAGCAGTGACGTCATTCAAGATTTATAATTTCAAGCTAGACGTGAGGAATAGCGTCATTTGTAAGAGACTATGTGTTGCTCGCATTTTGCTGTGTGATTTAAATAAATTGATTAAACTCAGTATTGAAGTTTAATGTGCCGCCCTCCCACAATCAAGAATTTAAAATCGTGCGAGTAAAAAACGGCAGTTGAAATACTATTGGAATGGCCCTCAAGGCATCCTTCAAAGAGTTTTAAAATAATACCATTGCTATTATGTTGAGTATTTATGTTTGAAATTTATGTGTCACAACATACTGTGGCCTAAGGACTTTACTTAATGGAATCTTAAAGATTTATGCAATCATACACGTTACTGGGAATCAGTGGCAGAGTACAGGCGAAAGTCGATTATTTGCGTTCGAGATCAGCGATCATCGATTGTATAAATCAAGTATCAACTGTCGCTTTATACTGAGAAGTGGAGTAACCGTTGTTTAGTGTTAAGACATTTCAGTTAAAAGATTATTGTTCAAATTAAAAAAAGTTTATACCAGAATCTTTATGTGTTACACATATGACTCTGATGGCTAAAGTAGACATTCGTTATGGTGAAATATCATGCAGGTACTCATACACAAGTATACTGGGTGAGTACCTACGTCGGAACAGTTTCTTAATATGGAACACCCGTTATAAAAGCGTCCGGTAATTTACGATTTTAATGAATATAGACGCTTGCCTAGGATACAAGTTCCAAAGAAGACGATACTCCTGTAAGAATTTCAAATGCTGATATCATTAAAGTTTTTTATGTTCAAATATCAATACATGGCACGCAGGGGAATGACGTCACATCTCGCGAGACCATATGAGGGGGCCCATCAGTGCTAAACTATAAAGGTCAGTTATTGTTCTTACAAAAGACGAACATTCTTTAGCAACTTTTCCATACTGTTCGTACAATACAAAATTCAACAATTGAATAATTCATTCGTCATTTATTTTAAGATTTATTGTCCAAGAAACGAAAACCAATTTAAAACTAATAAGAATATTGCCCGATTTTTATAGTAAGGAGAGGCATTTTCGTAAATAGTTCGTGATAACATATTTTGATTGCCTCCCTTCCATGTATGTGTTTTTTAAACTTGTACAGAATGAAAAAGTACACCAAGGAAGCGCTGACCATGGCTGTTAGCGCGGTCAAGCGCAATCAGCTTAGCTTGCGTAAGGCTGCGGTCGAGTCCGGGGTCCCTGTGACAACCATTCACAACCATATAAAGGCTGAAGAATATGGTTCTTCAGATAGTCAACTCATATGGTACATTAAATATAGTGTAACTTTATTGCAATCATGTACTGAGTGCTTTAACATAAATATAACGTTTTTGCAGAGACATATATACATATTATACTCTAGTTTTCACAAAAAATTGTTGCTAAACCAAATTTTCATCTTTTTTCTAAGTATGGTATTATTTTGTCTTGCACATACACTTCACAGATCACCCAGGCAGGATAAAGAGCTTGAAAGGCCCATCAAATAAGTGGGTGAGATGCTTCAAGACCACACCCGAAACTAGCCGAGCGCATGGCAGAGTACTTGGATAAGGCAAGGGCTTCCATGTCCACTCAGGAAATGATGGATACATTTTTCTCCTTCTTGGGTGAAATTATAGCCAAATAGTGCACACTAAAACAAGTCAGAACATGTTCATTTTAAATGTTTATTATAAAAAAAATAATCGCCCACAAATTTGCCTTAACTGTCGGTAATATTCATCGGGATTAAGGACCCATGTACGATTCCCAGTCTGGGAACATTCTTGCAGCCTTTCATATGGATACTCAGTACTGGTGAGCTTGAATCAGGTATTGACAACAGCTTGGCCCTATGAGCTATTAGCTTTCGTCACAATCGATCTAAAATAATTTGTTTAAACTATGATTAAATAGTGAAATGTTCTAAGATTATTCCCATAACGTATTACGATTGTTGGCCTATATGTTTAGATCTTAAACTGTGACGAAACTGGGTGGACGGGAAGGGAAAAGATCGCGGTTAGAGTGATCGGAGAAAGAGATGGTCACGTCTTCCACAAGAAGATGTCTGGTAGCGGAAACATAACCGCCCAGGTCTGAATGTCGGAAAGCGGGAGGTTTTCACCTACGCTAATATTTTTTTTCGGAACGACAACTTTGATAATGGGGTGAATACGCGGTATTAGCAGTTTACTTAATTTTAAATTATTGTATCTATACACTTCATTGTTCCTACTCAAAGTTATTACTTATTAACAGGGCAGCATTCTAAATAGGACAATGGAGGGTGTGCCCACGTCGTGGATGTTAAGCTGGAGCGAATCAGGCCACATAAACGCTGACATAGTCAACCTGGTCAAGGTCTTCACCCCGAACTGAGAGAGAAAAACGGACTATTTTGCTCGTGCTTGATAACAACGACAGCCACATATCCGTTCTCACCATCAAGGGTGCGATCGAAAATGGCGTCGTGCTTGTTGAATTTCCAAGGCACACGACCCACATACTTCAGCCTTTGGATTATTTACAAATTGTAAGTGGTTCATTTTAGTGATTCTGAAAATGTGAATTAAGATTCTAGAATTCAATAATTAATTGGCGGGAATTGATTAGGAGTTTTCTACCTTAAAATGTGTTTATAAATTGTCAATCAAAGAACAACGTTTGTTTTGGTTCGCTGAAGTCCAGGGTCGCAAAGATGGTGACAAACGTTGGTTATGTGCGTGATGGAGTTATTGTTTGGAACAACAAATTCCCGACAATACATCGTCACGCCATTGACCAGACTAGTCCGACCTAAGCACAGATGGTCTTTGAGGTAACTGGTCTGTTTCCAGTAAACAGGACTGCTATCGACATTTCACAGCTGATAACACCGACGCTCTCAACTGCAGAAACCAGTGATGGAAGGATATAAAAAATAAACACAACTGCTTATCGTAGTATAAAACAAAATAACTAACAATAATGTTATAGCACAAAAGTTTACATTAATTGCTTTTAAATTGATACTGTTCATGCTACGATACATATACTCTAATTCAGAACGATTCAGTGCGAGGCAGAAACCTGTCCGGCGAGTGGGTACTACATAAAGAACCCTCTAGTTACAAAAGTCAAAGTGCCCGAGAGCTTTGTGCAAATTTTGGTGCATCCCCTTGCTAAACCAGTTGACGCCGTGCCCAAAACGTCAAAGAAAAAGGTTGAAAGGTCAGGGTGGTTAGCACAAAAGAAATGTTGCTTTAACTGCAGGTAAATAAATATTATGAAACGTATGATATTTAATCCACAATTGACACGTTTAAGAGAAATGTATTTTTCGAACTTTCAGGAGAAGGGGCGACAGGAGGAGGAAAAAAGGGCAGGTATTGAGCGACTGGAGAGAGATGCAGAGGAGGAACGCAGAGTGAAGGCACCAGAAGCTGAGGAGAAAAGGAGGAAATGCAGACCAAGGCAGCCAGAGAAGAGAAGAGGAAGAGTGAAGAAGACGAGACGGAAGCGGAGAAAAAAGCTAGGATTTAGAAGATGAGCAGGTCCGTGAGCAAGGTATTTGCGAAAAAAGCTTTTTCTTCTGTGTGTGGGGTTTGAAGAGAACATGGGACTGTGATTGATGAAGAGAAGGGTTTATTTTGGTATGGTTGTGATGGATGTGACCGTTGGTTTCACAATGTGTGTCTGAGTGTGGATGATTTCTGCAAGGAAGTTGAGAGTTTGAATGGCGGTGACTGGATTTGTGATTCGTGCAGACCAGGATTATTTGAGGAATCAATTTGGTGTAAATGGACTTCCGAACTCAGATTGATGATTATAAAATGAAGCAATTGTTTTGAATGTTGTCATGTATTGACTGAATGGCAGATTGAGGGGATGGGGATGGGGCCAAGAATGATTGAGAGAAAGTTTTGAGTGTTTCCTATTATAAAATGAAATAAAAATCAACACAATATATAGATGTGTGAAACCTCTGTATCCCATCCATGGCCTCTCCGCTATTTTTACACACAACTAAATTCCATGTATATACGTATATAAAATTTCCGAGAACCAGATTTACCAGTAGTATGTGTAAACAATGCAAGTATCATTCAGAGTTGTGTTTCATCGGATATGACAATGATGTTCATGCTTGCAAGGTTCATGCTTGCCACAACCACAGCAAACATGTACGGGTACAATATGTGAAATTTTAACTTAAATTGTCAAATTTTACTGACAAAAATAAAAAAGCTGGAAATAAAGTCAATTATTAATTTACGAAAACAAAACATGAAGCAATTATTTTAAAAGGATACATAAAAATAAAGAACGATTTAAAACCGTTCCATATTTAGGTACTCCGAGGACAAAAAGTCTTTGACTGTGTGGGTAACAAAGTACTTTTCGTGCAGATTGTGGTATCTTGAAAAATATTATTTATATTAACCAAATATATGTAAACACTCATTATTTGTTTCACGGTTGACAGTGCACATACACAATGTAAATATGTACGTATTGGTCAACAAATGTTCGTATATAAAGCAAAATTACTATGTTTCATTTTACAGGGAGTTCTGATCTTCCTAGTTCAGTGCATTCTGGATAGGAAAGTATGTTTGTCCCCTTTTTCTTAATTATCATACATACTAATTATTGATGGTTATTAAAATGCAAACATAGACGCTATTTTCAATTTAAACCATGGTTCTTTTGAGAGAAATTACACCGTTTCGTTGTATATGAAAACAATAAAACCGTGTACTGTTATACGATATTAATTAATCAAACACACGTATCACTACTTTGGTGATCTCTCTGTCCTTTCAACGTTTAAAACATATTTGTTTCGCCGAAGGTGCAGGAGGCGTTGAAAGCCAGGCGAGCCAGGTGGCTTGCACCAGAGGTGTCGACCACTGCTATCGAAATGAAAACGGTACTGATTTTTTTCTAGTATAGTTTGAAACTTTATCCTTATGTCTTTGGTTTCGCTGCTAGGTTGTCTCTGACATGTATTATATATTATATTTAGTTTGATGTTTACATTAATAAAGGTTGTAGTACAGTATGCATAACTATAATGAAGCCATAATTTACTTTTACCACTGAGAGAAGTTTATATAATAAAAACCATTTGAAAAGTGAATTAATAAGCGAATTCTAGTTTATAGTATACTGTATATTTATTTGTTCATGTTTTTGTTTTCAGAAGTCCTCGGCTGTAACAAAAGCAAACGCCACCGAATCAACTGCATAACTGACGAATGTTTCGTGATTGTTTTATGAGATCGTACTGGAGACGGAAATGATTGATTTTAGCCCTTCGATTGTAAGTGTATGCTAAGTGTTGTAGAAAAAAAATAGAATTAGAGAATGATACTATTTTGATTGCTGTTGGAGTGATTTCGATTTATCTTTTGTAAAAACATTTTTATTTTAGCTAATTGGCAAAAGGTGTAAAGAAATAATTTAATTTGTCGATTTCGGGGCGTATAAACAAAGGCCCGGTGTTCAATAACTTCTTTCAATTTTTGAGCATGCGCAAAGAATGGTTGGGTATGAAAAACTGGCCAGACCGGCCATATTCCGGACCAACGGAAATCTCCGAACTGTTACGGAAATCGCTCGGAATTTCCTAATTTTGTGTTGGTATAAAAAGACTGGCCAGACCGGACTATACTAAAATACGCTTTTAAATATGTTTTATAGATATTAAATCTATTATAAATGTATTTTATTATTTCTGTCTGTGCGTCTGTTTGTACGTCTGTCTGTATGTATGTCTGTATGTGCGTCTGTACGTGCATCTGTTTGTGCGGCTGTCTGTGCGCCTGTAAGTATGTCTGTATGTCTGACTGTCTGTTTGTATGTATGTATGTCTGTCTGTATGTATGTCTGTTTGTGCGCCTGTAAGTATGTCTGTCTGTCTATATGTATGTCTGTCTGTGCGCATGTAAGTATGTCTGTCTGTCTATATGTATGTATGTCTGTATGTAAGTATGCCTGTCTGTCTAGATGTATGTCTGTCTATATGTATGTATGTCTGTCTGTGCGGCTGTCTGTGCGGCTATATGTGCGTCCGTGTGTATGTATGTCCGTATGTTGATTGTCTGTGAAACTATCTGTGCATCCGTATGAATGTCTGTCTGTATGCCTGTCTGTTTATGCGTCCATCTGTCTTGATTATTATTATTAAATTTAAATAAAATATAAATGAAACAAAGCAATGCGTATTTTAATTTAGTCCGGAAATTAGGTTAACTACCGAAAGATTCCGTAACATTTCGGAGATTTCAGTTGGTCCGGATTTTACATTCTGATCGAATAAGCTGAAACAAAGACGGGTATGTAATTAACGCTTTCGTTTACGGATTGAGTTATTGCGTTGTTTCGTATATTTGTTGTCGCAGTCAACTGACGGCATGTGTGTACTGAACGATCAGCAGGTTTGTCAACTGACTTTCCTCCTGGCTCTCCATTTTATTCCCTCTACAATAGCAGCTGCTGATCTATATAGTTCGAACCGACAAGCGCAATCATCTAAATGTTTTTAATAGACACTATGTTAACATCCATTTATCCCATTTCAAACTATTCATTTAAGACGTTATGTGCTTCTTTTCAATTTTTGTTAGTAACTGTATATGTTTTGCAACTGTGTATTACATGTTGCATATTTCATACTTGTAGGACACATCTTTTCTTCATTACCATATATTGTTAATTGCATTCTAATTATCATTCCACACTCAATTCTAGTCACTTCTATTTTAACTTGTAAACATGTGTATTCATATTCTACAAAACCAAGTAATAACGTCATATTTGTTAAGATGTCAGCGATTGCGTGTTTATTACCGAAGTCTTATTACATTGCCCGGAAATCTAGTTCATAGTCTTGCTGTATATTTGTTCATGTTTTATTTGTGTTTTTAGAAGTCCTCGGCTGTAACAAAATCAAACGCCACCGAATCAACTGCATAACTGACGAATGTCCAATTTACATGTATAAACATATTTTAACATATTTGTTTAATATTTTAATAATATTGCACAATTGTGAATTAGCTGTTCAGAAGTAAATTTAATCGGTGCTTACGTTTTGGATTTGAAATACAAATTTATATATAAGCCTCATTACAATAATCTATTAATGGAAAATACAACTATATCGCTTAAAGGCTAACAAATATCAACATTTTGTTTTGTTCGAGTGCATTTTAAGAATTAGTTTAATTAGATGGGAGAAATATCGTGTCATTAATGCACCTGAGTCATCATGTGTGTATTTCTTATTTAAACACACTTTATAAGTATCGATTAAAATGGAATATATCGATCAGTAAATATTTTGAATTATCAATTACTCTTAATCCTATTTTTGTATGCCTTTTTGTTAGCATTTGTTTTCATATTAAAGCTTATCGTATTTGTAGTTTTAATCATTGTTTTTGTATGTCATGTATTACATTTTGTGTCAGGAAATATGGAAGATATATATTTTTTTATTTCAGTGTAAGATTGCAATATATTTGTAACGAGTGTTCATAGAAAACAGCGCATAAAGACAATATATATTTGATAGTTTATTCTCATCAATACAACATATATACATCACCTATTAAATATACATTAAAATATGCATTGCCACTCAATATATGAGTTATAAGAGACTATAGCACACAAAAACATAAAACTATACATTACTTATTTAACATCTAAAATCGATATATACAAAAGTAAGAAACTAGAAACCAATGCTTATCTTGTTTTAAAACTTAGTTAAATCAAACAAAATAAAATACTGAAAACATGAACGCGCACAATCTTGCTGACTTACGAAATGGGTGTAAAAAATCGAATATCACTCCGGTCAGACCGTAGATGAACTGATTAGCACTCATTTCTAGCTCAACGTAAAATAACACAATAATTTAAGTTTAAAAAAACAACAACCACATTACTTACACAAATAAAACATCCTATAATTAAGAATATCGTTGCAGGTTTTTGCACTAAGTCTTGACAACATGTTATTTGCTAAAATAAAAGACAACTTATCTATATCGGACATACTTTGAAATAATGGATTAAATGTGTTCGCCTTTTCTAACAATGGCATTCGTATATGATTATACAACTTACAATAGAAAAACACATGAATTTCTGATTCAACAGAATTGCAAAAAGGGCAAAGACGATCATTTAGGGCAAGATTTTCATATCGGCCCGTTTCCACTCGAATAGGGGCTACACCGCATCTAAATTAACTTAATGCTGCCCTATGTTTTGGCGGCATAATCAATTTACAATAATTTTCAACAGAATAGTTAATTTTATACTTGCAATAGTTTCTTAACTTATTTCCACCCCTTCCACGTACAACTTTTGGTCTATTAATAGAATCGTGCCACTCATTGACATACGCTGACATCATTTTATCATATATTTGGCTAACAACGGTGGATTTTGGTACATGTTCATTCATATTAGTATATTTATCCAAGTCATGGCTTACCATTTTCTCATTTACATAATAAAACCAAGATTTGTATGTATAACATGCCTTGCCGTTTGCCCAAAGAGCTATTCGTTTATTGATACGAGACAAAGGTGTATTACACAACCTAGACCAATGTCCGACTATAGACTTCCACTGACGGATAATCGTTGGTACCCGGGCCATTTCGCATGAAACAGCATCATTAGGTGTATATTTCCCAACGCCGAGAAAGCAACGCATGGCTCTATTATGCACGGCGTTGATGCATGAAAATGATTTTACACCCCAGATAGATGCACCGTAACTTATAATCGGCCAAACAATAGAATCATATAATTTAGTGTATGCGTCATACGGCATACCACCAACGATTTTACATTTAGCAATCAGAAGCCCGAGCAAACGGCTAGCACTCTGAGCAACGGCTTTAGCAGTCACATTATAATCAAGAATTTCATTGATAACAATGCCAAGGTTAGTATACTTATCAACTGCATATAAACTGTCATTGCCACACATAAAGTTGAAATTTGTGCGTTGTACAGATTGAGGACGAAAGTGAACTATATTACTCTTTGTTGTATTAATAGTCATGTCATTAATATTACACCAGTCAGCTAAAGCATTTAAAAGTACTTGTAAATCAGCTTCGCTTGACGCTAGTATAACAATGTCATCTGCATATAATAAAACACACATTTTCTCATCTTCAATAGAGATCCCAACATCTAAACTTTTTAAGTACTTAACTAGGTCATCTAAAACTAGATTAAACAATAATGGCGACAAGATGCAACCTTGCCGTAGGCCACTAGAAACCAGTCTGTACAAAGAGAATTAACACGTACACAGGAACTGACGGAGGAATAGAGTGACTTAACAGCCTTAAGCATTTCACCAGATAAACCCAGTCCAAATAACCTTGTCCACAACTTATCCCTATTAATAAAATCATAAGCTTTTTTAAAATCAATAAAAGCGGTAAATGTCGACAGTTTGCGTTTTTCCTAGTATCAATAATACTAGTAAGACTAGAGATTTGGTCTATTGTACTTCTGTTTTTGCGAAAACCGCCCTGTTCGTCATCCAATAATTTTTGATTTTCTATCCAATAACCAAGCCGATCATTTAACACAGTACAATAAATTTTATACACCGAGGAAGCAAGACTAATTCCTCTATATGATGACGGATTTCTAGGGTCCGTACTTGATG
Source organism: Mya arenaria (assembly GCF_026914265.1). Taxonomy (NCBI): domain Eukaryota; kingdom Metazoa; phylum Mollusca; class Bivalvia; order Myida; family Myidae; genus Mya; species Mya arenaria. Next base: position 34,850,221 of record NC_069127.1, on the reverse strand, counting down.
ATTTCATTATTGGGTTAACTATACACTTATTCCAAATACTTGGCACCGTACTAGAATTGAAACAAATGTTAAATAAGGAATGCATGAACAAAATTGCAGAATCATTTTTTAAAGCTTCACAATATATATTGTCCGCACCAATGGCTTTAACAGTTTTAGCTTTATCTACAGTGTTTTTCACTTCCATAACAGAAATATTTGCATTAAATGAAACATGAGCATCATCTCTTAGAGTATTAGTGTTAAGCGCGGTGACATCATAATTATGCGTATTGAACAAAGTACTAAAATTGATTTCCATTTATCAAGTACAACGTTAATATCATGACATATAGAACCATCGTCAAGTTTAATTTCCATTGGAATACGCTTCTTCCTTTCTTGGTTAATTCCTATTTTACCAATAGATTTCCAAAACCTGTCATTATTTGTAACAACCTCGTTTAAGATTTCATTTTGCATATTGTACCAGTAGAACCGTTTAGCTCTCTGTACCTCTCTGTCAAAACATTTTCAAGCAGAAATAAAATCAGTCTTTAATGCCCAGGATTCACTTTTACTAACAGAGCTAAGCCAAGCTTTCTCCATATTCATTATTATTTGAATGATGGTCAGTGTCAAAAACATCTGTGGATTAAACGCATCTTTCAAGTATGTTTGTTTAGTGGAATTTAATCATGTTTATAGTCTGAACAGCGTCTGTATCCTGACCGTTTACACTAAACTTCTATAAGGCAAAGAAATAGGTAAAAAAATTGTACACCATGCTACGATGTTGATAATGTGTAGAGATTATATAAAGCATTTTTTGGTTTGTTGCTTATTGTGTGAAAGGTGAATTTTTCCTTGAGGTTCGATATTTATGTGAAAAACTATCGAGCTTTCTAATCGGAAAGGAAAATATTTGATAAAAGGATACCATTGAAATGATGAATGGTAATCTTGATTTACTTCTGAAACGTGTTGTATAAAAGCTGCACTCACACTGATTGACCGTTTTACAACGTTTTTAATTTGATTGTCTTGGAATGACTCATTTTGGGCGTAAATGTGTGGAAACAAGTGATGTGAGACTGCTGACGAAACATCAGATCGCAGTTATTCTATTTTCGTTTAAAAATTAATGTGTTTCTAACTAAAAGAGTTACTTACGCTTTATGAAAAATTAAATTTTCTGCAGTTTTTCAAATTATTGGTATCTGTTCTATTGTGGGTAATCAATCATGACCACATTGAAGTTATTAATGCAAACAAAAAAACTGATTCTAGGCAGATTTTTATACTAATATCGAAACAATCAATCTGTGAGATAGCAGCTTAAAATATTTTTTTGTCTTTTTTGTAAATATTTATGCAAAAAGCTATACTCTTATTATTATTTTGACATAACTATTTTCCGGCGGAAAAGAGTTTTTTTTATCAATTCAAGAAAAAAAAATGACACTTGATATTAAAAGTATGATTCTATAAAACTCAAATAATATAACATAGTTATACACATAGACCCTAATGTAATGTACTTTCAATAGCATAATCAGTGCTTAAATCGAATTTAAGATTGCAAATAACTACAAAAACAAAAAACAAACAAACAAAAATCCATTTTCAGAATAGAAATACTACAAGTACAGCTGTAGTACCAAATACCTCCAAAATTATCATTTTGATCTTAGCCTGAAATTTAAAACCCCACTTTTTGTACGGGTGAAATTTGGCCAGTTTTAAATTTGATTTTTGTATTTTGTAGAACATCATACATTTCCGTCACATAGGTTGCTTTGAGGGAAATTATTAAAGTGAATTTTGTTTTTGTTTTGTTTTTCTGACAAAACTCGATATTTCACCAAAAGAGCTTAACATATATTTTATCAAGTTGTTTACTCCTACATGAAAGCCAATTGGATAATTTAAGCATGTTTATAAGTCTTATTTTAAGTTTTATTTTGGTGCTTGAAATTAATATATTTTTTATATGTATGTCAATTTGGTGATAGACGCTTCTTATGTGTTTTTTGTTATAGTACTTAAATGAACAGGTAGTAAAGTTAAACAATACTCTTATATAAGAAAGTGAAAGCCTAGCAAATTATGTGTTTGCTTACCTTATATATGAATTATGTTTAATAATATGTGTATGTGTTTATTCCATGCATGATTAAATATTATTGTATATGTTGTATCCACTTGCTAATTTAGTAATACATATTAAGATTTTTGTGAAGAGAAGTTTTGTGTTATGTTCTCCTGTGTTATTGCGATCCAAAGGAATACCACGATCATGCCAAGCTGTGTCATTTATAAGTTGTCACAGGACGTTTACCTAATTCTTTTTACATTTGCACTAATACAGAAAAACAAAATAACTATATGTTGATCCATTTCGGACATTGGTGTAGACATCGGTGAATTATTAAAATTAACTTTATTAAAAAAAATACTGTGATACTGTTGTAAGCCCCCCACCGATGTGCGAAAAATTCGAGGTAGGAATTTCCCACTCGGCTAGGTATAACCAATCCTTTTAAGGCCAACTAATAAACATGGCAGTGATGAGGACAAGTCTTAAGTCCCGCCCTTCTTAATACTCCGCCGTTATCTTGGTACGTAGGTTGTGTTTCAAAGTAATATAAATATTCAATTTACTCAACATGTGATATTATGAGCATTGAAAGTATTTGGCTTTAGTACAGGAATTCTTAAATGCAATCTGTTCTTTTATTCAGAGTTGTATGATCTTTACTTTTATTTTAAAGTTAAAGCATTTGACCAGTGAGGTCCAGTTCGCCTGGTGAGTAACTATCGGGGAGATTGAGCGCGTAGAAAGCAGTTCTCGTTGGAATAGTTAATTATGTTACTCAGAGATTATACATTTTGCAACCGCACATACTAAATACACAGACCCTTAGAACGTTGAAACGTAAATATTGATTTAATATAATTATGTTAAAGTTTAGTACATTGCTGAAATAATAATACTGACAGAACAAACATTAATTATTGTTTTTCTTGAGGATATAATCATTTTAAATACATACACATCTTGTCTTCAGTAAAAGCTGTATTATCTGTCAGTATGAAAACTAGTTGAAGAGTTAAAAAGTAAGCTGTAATATTGTAATAACGCATTTTGAAATGAATGATGAGAACTGGAATTACCTCAAAACGCAAAATAAATTATAAATGAAAACAATTTAAACAAAAGTGGACCAGACTGCTGGAATAAGGACCTTTGCGATGATTTCATATTTTGGTTGATCATCGTCGACAATATTGTCATGACTCCGCCGGCACGCCGGCTGTCTGGCATCTAAAATTACCAAACTATACCCCGATACCCATTTATTAACGGAGGGAGGAGGGAGGATAGTAAAAGTTGCAAAACTATACGCCGATACCCATTTATCGGCGGAGGGAGGAGGGAGGATAGTAAAAGATGCCAAACTATACGCCATTACCCGTTTATCGGCGGAGGGAGGAGGGATGATAGTAGAAATTTCCAAACAATACACCGATACCTAATTATCAGCGGAGGGAGGAGGGAGGAGGGAGGATAGTAGAAGTTGCTAAACTACACACCGATACCCATTTATCGGCGGAGGGAGGAGGTAGAATGGTAGAAGTTGCCAAACTATACGCCGATACCCATTTATCGGCGGAGGAAGGAGGTAGGATGGTAGAAGTTGCCAAACTATACGCCGATACCCATTTATCGGCGGAGGGAGGATGGAGGTTAGTAGAAGTTGCCAAACTATACGCCGATACCCATTTATTGGCGGTGGGAGGAGGTAGGATAGTAGAAGAATACCTCAACCACCGGTATCACTCGATCTACTTACTCAGCTAGTAGCCATGACCTACCTGCCGGTATAAGACATGAATTAACGAGCACCACGGATGATCAGGTAATGGGGTGTCCACCGCTGTTAACGTAAGCAACAGTTTTACACAGAGTACAATGTCAATTTCTCCGCATTGATCATCTGAACAGTGTGACCACATACACTGTCCGCACTTCAACAAGACTCTAACGTTAACTAGAATAGTAAAACATGACATTTGAACATGAAAAACTTTGAATGATAGCAGCATTTGAAATACTTACCGGAGTATCGTGTCCTTTGGAACTTGTATCTAAGGCAATCGTAAATAAACCGATCACGATGGGTTCCATGTTAAGGTACTGTTCCTTTTGATGAACTCACCAAGTTGATAACGCTGGTTTGTGGTGGAACTCAAGACCAAAAGTAAGACATTTCAGTAAAGTAATCGAGATATTGGTATGTTTTTACAAGGATACCTGTAAGATGACCTCCTGTTATAATTCTTTCCATATAAAAATATTTTCCAACAATGTCGCCGTTCCCCCAATCATTCGGTAAAACACCACATGTATAGTATGTGGAAAATATGATCAGCGAGCTTTAAAAGATCAAAAACATCGAAAAACACGCGCATTAAATGACAAGACAGCCTCTGTTCGTAGGCAATCTCTTATCTCTAGTGGTTTTTGATACTGCTTGGTATTATTAGCGCGTAAGATTGTCATTTAGAGTGTATAACCAGCGTTATCCAACCACAAACCAACGTTACCACAATCACTTCATCTCGTTACGTTTGGACAAGATGTAGACTCTAAGTGGGTTGCAACGAACACCACTCTCTCAATCGATATACGAACTAACAACAAAGATGAAATTAGATCGACAGATGAAATCGAAACAGTAATTTACCCGGGTTGATATATGTTCCAGAACTTAAGAAATACTACAGTTATACAACTAGGAGAAATAATAATGTATTATCTTATTTCAATATCTCTAACCCGGTAGCGAAAAGTGTGAGGATAAACCTAACAGACGCTTTACAATAGAGAAATAAAGACACAATACTGATGTACCTGAGGATTTGCGACCAATGTGATATTGATATTTCTTTTTACTGTTCATTGTGTAAGAAGGAAATGAATATTCAAAAGCGTATTACCTAAAATCAGAAAACAATGAAACTTAACAGTCGAACAGAATGAGCAACTGTTTATTAACCACATTTCATAGTCATTTGTTGAAAAGAGAGGTAAAAACATATACATTCATAATTGAATTTTTATTATAGCAAATATGCGATTTACTGAATACTTTACCACACCCGGCAGTGACAAATTTCGAATTAGTTTGATCTGCCTTGAAATAATCCATAACGAATTAAACATTCAATGCTCAATCCCACTAACTTGTACACGTCTTAATTCGTGTAGTTTCCTTACTGCTGGGGTGCAGGAAACAATAGTCGGGTTCTAGATTACGGATATAGGGGGCGCACGAAAACAGTTTCTAGTTTGAGATTACGGATATAAGAGGCGCAGAAAACCATTTTCGGGTTCGAGATAACGTATATACGGGGCGCACGAAAACAATTTCGAGTTCGAGATTACGGATACGAACCCGATATGGATTCATTAGCCCCGTATAGCCCATTCCGTTCACCTACTTACCTTTTTTTTATTATTGCATTATGTTTATACATACATTTTTTCTATGGTTATATTTCATTATACTGAATGACGGTCGAAAGCTCACCAGTCAGATGACGATTAAGATTTAAACTCAGTATGGACAATTTGAGCGGTAAACACAATTGTAATTATAATAATTGCATTTCCATAATGTTCTTTTGGCCTCTTGAGAAGGACATCAGTATGGGTTTCTTCAAACTGAACCGTGTCAAATACCGAAATGGATACATATCCACTTTCAAAGAGTGTCTTCACAAACAACCTAAAATAGTATTACTTTAAACCTAAAGCATTTCTTAAAGGTGAAACTAAGTTTAAGGTAAATTAGATAAATTAGCGCGAGCGATCCAACAAAGGCGAATGAGGTTCTATTGTTCCAAGGGGGAACATGTGAGTTAAGTGGGTGACCATCAAGCTGGTAAAGTTTTTTTTTGCCTTCTCAGACAGCAACAGATGACCACACTCTTGCGCAAAATCATGCCAATGAAAATTTCGTTCAGGTAACTTTCTTATCAATCGTTCGAAAATGAGATGCTGGACTTTTGACATTTTTGTGAATTTTTTATTTATACTCGCACACGGAAAGGCCGATTCGGCGAGTGCTCAGATAAGATATTTAGTCATTAAAGGTTTTTGGAGAAAAGTGCACAGACAGAATGTAAGGCTGGTTAGAGCTACCTTGGTTCTTTAACGTGCACTTGTGTATAGCACTTTGACACGATACCCCCATTTAACGTCCCTCCAGAAGACGAGTTTAAATGGTGCGGAGGGGAAACGAACATTCGAACCCTGCATTGACAGTCAATTGTGTTACCACTAGAACATGGATCTGCCACAACTTCTGACATCCCCTCAATAACATTGTATAATTACATGTACATCCGTCCAACCAGATTGGACTGTACATTAAATTGAAGTCAATGTCTTAAGTTATAGTTTACCGCATCAACTCGCTATTCGATATTATGTCCGTGACTACAAAAAAAGATTTCAGGAAAGCATAAACATGCCTTATATAGACAGCGTTGCGGTGAAGATTCATTCGTTATAAAAACGCACATTTATTCATGAAAGGTACTGATTTCGTTGTGGAATTCTGGAAAACGTATAACAGATAGAGTGCAGATATATTAAATTTGGATATGTGGATGATTTGAAAATAGGTACTGTTTTGAAATAGTTCAATGCCATTTTAGATGTTTTTATATTTTATTGGTGTTTCGGTGACGAATATTTAAAACACACAAAGATTGCCGAAATAAAAATGTCAATTATAGAATATTAAGGATAATGTTGTCACTATAGTAACCCGACTATCTTTAACAATGGATGAATATTATAAACAGTTTTCTACCCCCGGAAGCCGGAACTGGCTAAAGGGGTCAGTTACTGTTAATATCACCAAAAGAGGACTTGCGCCGTTTGCTTATAAGGTATGTGATGACATTCGCGTTGAAGAGTTAACATTAGCAATAAAACAACATTTTCCTGACCTCTGTGGAAATTGCTCAATTGTTGAAGTTATACCATGTGACCCTAAAAACAACATATGTAATGCAGGACAATGCCGTTTTCACAAGGGGCGTGTTTTTCATCCGTGCCTTATAGTAAAATGTAACGAATATCGTAACACTGTTACCGACAAAATTCAGAAAGGTATCGATCTGGGTTGCAAGAGTTGCAGGACAGCTGAATTGCACCGTGTAATCCAAGAAATAAAGTCTGCAATTCGGGAAGATGCAAATTCCATATGGATCCAAATACGAAACAATTCATTCTTACAAGGCCATGCCCGAATAACATTTGTGATACGCTCCGGAATGCCATACAGCAGATACACAGATTTAAGAATCCATCATGGAAGAACACCGATGCAAGGAAATGGTGTGTAAACGCTTGGGATATTGCCAAGTGCTTCATGCCTCCAGATGGCTACGCAGATGTGGACAATGAAAGCGGTACAGACTTGAACGGGATAATAAGTGTCTTCATCAACTGCGAAGAATTTCAACAGTATTTTACAGCCGACCTGTCCATTCCAAAGAACATCTGCGACAAGGTGTGTACATGTATTGCTTCATCATTGTCATAGTTACCACGCCATTCCATCACTTAATTCAAGTACATGTATCAACACTGGTGTTGGATCTATCTTTAACAATTGAGGATGAAATGATATTCCCATCTTGAAAAATCATTAAAACAGTAGTTATTTTAACTACAATGAGTATATACTGATTCTTTGTATAAGATTGATCTTTTAAGTTTGAGGATGCAATAGAGAGAGGTGCATTTATAAGAAAGTATAATGAATTTAAATAATTATGTAAATGTTAAATAGTTGGATCTAACGCGATCAAAAACATGATTTCATGTTTCCCTGATTTGTTTTGCCTGCAATTATTGTTTTCTTTTACAAGTGATAACATTGATTTGTTAAAGTTTTATTAAATTATTTCAAACACGAATTCAAATAATTTGAACAAATGGAAAATATCATGTGAATCTTTGCGCAGATGTTAAATTAAAACACTAGCTTACTTGTTCGAACAGTAAAGTGCTTCAAACATCATGATTGTACTGATTGTGACGTGTTATATTCTGGTTTTAACTTGCATTCAATAAGAACAGAATTCGTTATAGAACTTTTAAAATGCATGTTGGTGTTGACCCGTTAAACTTTGCAGGGCATGTTTATTACTATATTGTAAAATGTTTGAAATATTGTCGGGAGAGTGGGGGGGAACCCTTCCAAATTTCTTGGAGAAAAGTGTATTAAAAACGCCCAAAAGCACCTTTTCTGATTAGAAATTGATAACCCCCACCCTGCAAACACTGTAAACCAAATAATATTCGGTTCTGAGGGAGTCTTAAACATTAATATTTTACAACTATTGTGAAGTAATTTATGATAATTCATACTAAGTCACTCTTGTTGCACGATGTTGCGCGAGAGTGTGGTCTTGAGTTGTTGGGGAAACAGGAGTAACCGGAGAAAACTCTCTTGTCCGGCTTGGTGATCACTAACCAAACACACATGCGCCTAGGCCGGGAATCGAGTGCGCTAACCGGACAACCGGTTACGCCCCTTTGTCACGCCCCCTCAATATAAACCTTTGTTGACAGACACTGTTTACATCTACCAGTTCACCTGCAGGCGCGGTTCCAGAATTTGGCGTGAGAGGGTGCGTAACCTTTGGATGTAATTTTGAATTGCGCTCCTCACTCTGAACCGAATTCCTTTGGTTTAAAGTGCAAGGGGGGAGGGGTGTTCTTCTCCCAAGAGAAAAATAATATTTTCTATTACGATATAGTAAGTTATTTTTGGAGCGATTAATGAGTGGGCGCGCGCTGGATGCCCCCCCCCCCCCCCAACGGATCCGCGAGTGATATGTTCAAAATCAATAACGGCTGACTGTTAATAGAATACACTGAAATGAATGATTTGGCTAATTTAAAGCACTTGTTCTCCCTTCTCATTGGACAAATAAATGTGCTGACCACTCACTTGTATTTAAGTATCACCATTCTATGCAGTTACGTAAATCTTAGTAAAAAAATAAAGGATGCATCTATATATAAAACTAAAATAAGAAGTGAAAAAAAATCTATAAGAAAATCAAGTCTTGTCAAAATGACTATAAGGTTTTGGGCTTATTCAATAATAACGTGATTTAAACCTTCACCAGAAGCTTACGAAGCACATTTATTATGAGCTGATGGCGTTTAAATCCACGTATGAAAATGTTGATAAATGAAGTTTGCGACTGGTAAAACAATACTCTGAGGTAGTAGTATATAGGCTATTCGTTGCCAAAAGTCCAGACGTGTAATTCCCACAATGTGCTTCTTAATCGTACAAAATATCTCTTACATTTGTCAATATAGACGTGCTATTTGTTGTTTCTATTCGTCAGCTTTTCCGTATTAATTTGTCATTTGTCATTATAGTAGTCAAAATGTATATTTGTCAGATCTACCCTGTATAAACTCACTAAAACATAGATCGTTTAACTTGCCTTTAACAATATGATGATGTAATTTAGAAAGCCGAATCATGCATATGTAAAACTGCAATCCTACAGTCGACACTCTCATTCGTAAAATGAACATTTGCAGTCTAACAAGTCCAGGTTTACAAAAGTCAATTGACAAGTTCAGAATGACAAGGATAGACGATTTCGCCTATACCTTATATGGTAATTGTCACCGATAGAAACGAAGGTGAATGGGCGGAGCTAACGAATCAGATTTTCTTTCGTTTATTTCCGTCGAATCAAGCAAGGGAGATAACATCTTCGCCTACCTCTTGTAAATTCCCGGTTGGAAGTCCGAGTACTCTCTCTTTATTTCACAATAAAAACTAAAATTAACTTCATCTTTTATTTTATTTTGACGATCAATGTTCCTAAATGGGTTATAAATCACCATATTATTTAGTCAATTGCAGTTGGGTGTATCTGAGCTGGGCTCACGGACCAAGATTTATACTGCCACTGTCAGTTGTTGTTTTACTTATATACCCAAGCAAGCAAAAATTGTTCATTTATTTTATTTACAAGTGGACCATGGGCGAGTCGTTCAGTGGGGGGGGGGGGGCTGTAGGGCCTGTGTCCCCCCAGTTGGCCTGCAAGTAAACTTAAAGGTTATTTTTTTTGGTCCATATTTCTCAGAAAAAAAACTTAATTACGCCATAATGCACCAATTCAGACTAAAAATATTTAAAATATTCTAGGGGGAGTACCCCTAAACCCCACTTCCCACATTTTAAATATATTAATGTCATGCCCACTCGAGGGATCATGTCCAAAAAGTTGTGCCCCTATTTACGCCCCTCTAACGCAAGTCCCTGTTCAAAACCTGCTCCAGCAAAATCACGAAACTTTTGATGGACATCATAATGATATCCACCTAGTTTTGTCTGATGTTATACATGTACTATCTTAATAAGCATGTATGGTGTAAACGTGTAATTTCAATACATCATTGAAACAAAATATCCATGTGGATGGAAGAACAGTCCTCCAACCCACTTGTGTTCCCCAGTTATGAATTACGGGATCTGCCACTGTGAACCATAACAATCAAGTGGGGGATTTCAAGAACATGACAAAATAGATATCGTGAGTCTTAGATTAGAAAAACGAACGCGCGATTTTCCCCTCCAAAAGGGCTAGGTCCGCTTCACCTAAATGAGAAAAAAAGCCCTGACTGTTGAGTGTGGGTGGGGTGTAAAAGGTAGCAGCAAGTAATAATTGTTTATTAGCAATAAATTGACTTCATCATTAAAATACTTTATTAATTACCTATAAAATAATATTCGTAACAGTATAAAGTACGAGTTATATGAAGTTATAATCTAAGTGTATTTTATCCATACAGTTCCAGCTACCAGGTAAGAAACCTCTGGGGTATCTTAGTGAATAATTTCAACTTAATGAAAATTTAGATTTTTTTCTTCGTAAATTTTAAAAAATTCTAATATTACTTACAATCTTAAACATTGAAAAAAGGCAAGAAAGTGTCCTCTAAAGGTAGAATTTAAAATAGTGTTCTAGTAATTTAAAGCTGCACTCTCACAGATTGACAGTTTTGACAACCTTTTTTTTGTCACAGACTCGGCTGATTTTGGCAGCAATGCTTTCTATACATATAATAAGATTACTCACAATAAACAGATCTAAATTGTTTGGAAAACTGCCAACATTTATCAATTTTCTTAAAACGTTACTGTAGTATCACTTTTAGCCATAAAACATCAATTTGTGAACGTAAAACTGAAAAACTGTATCTGATCTTTTGTCAGCAGTCTTATACCACTGGTATCCAGACATTTACGCAAAAATTGGCTAATTCCAAAACAGAAAATAAAAATAGTTGTCAACACGGTCAATCTGTGAGAGTGCAGCTTTGAAAGAAGAATAAGACAATGGGACTTTTCATTCTTGAAGTATAATTTAATTCTAATGACTAACATTTTGTTGTGTTTGAGTCAAGTATCATTGTGCATACATCTCATTTCATGTCATATGTGCGCATTAATTACTATTATATAGACAAAAACATGTTGTAATATCATATATTATTTTATTCGACATGCAATTATTTATTATCCATCCTGTTTCCAAATCATAGTCCATAATGTCATAATATAGATGATTCGTAATGTCCATAATAACGTTCGCAATGTCCATGGTCCAAATAGAGCCGAGTGATAGCGGAAATTTCCGAAAGACAAGTTAAGACATGGTTAAGGCGGAGTTAAGACATGGTTAAGGCGGAGCTATCTATAAATAAAATTAAATTCATCTCGTAAACAAAAATGAAAAGTCACCACCATACAATGTACTTTGTAGAACTACGAACTGAAATCTGTCTTCTACACACCGCAATGTAAAACTGGGCATGTGACTTTCACAGAATGACGTGTTTAACATACACAACTTTATAAACACGACTGAATCGTCTGTTGAATAGATGCAACGAGAATAAAACTCCAATTGGTACAATGAAAAATGAAAATGTGCAGTGTAAAATGTAAACATACAACCGATGAGTTGACGGTTGTAAAATGTAAATTGGTAAATCATCAATGTTACAAACCTAAAATACACACATACACGTCTGGACTTTTGGCAACGAATAGCCTCCATATAGTAGTGCCCTGTTTTCGTTTGACAACTTCTTTTATCACAAAGTCACAAAATACTACTTTATTTCTATATAAATATACATATCTTAGGTTGTCTCAAAGTTGAATATTCACAATGAAGGTTCATTTTAAAGGATAATTTGCCGTAAATGAACCAAAACTATTCTTATTTATATATAGAGTATAGAAACTTATACTACTACTACTACTGCTACTGCTACTGCTACTGCTACTGCTACTGCTACTGCTACTGCGACTACTACTACAACTACTACTACTAATAATAATAATAAAAATAAAATAATAATAATAATAATAATAATAATAATAATAATAATAATAATAATAATAATAATAATAATTAATAATAATAATAATAATAATAATAATAATAATAATAATAATAATAATAATAATAATAATAACAATAATAATAATAATAATAATAATAATAATAATAATAATAATTAATAATAAAAATAATAATGCTGATCTGCTGATAATGATGATAAAGATGATGTAAGTTGATGTTTGACGATGTCATCATCTGATGATGATGATGATGATGATGTTGATGATGCTGATGATGATGATGATGATGATGATGATGATGATGATGATGATGATGATGATGATGATGATGATGATAATAATAATTTTGATAATAATTCATAATAATAATAATAATAATAATAATAATAATAATAATAATAATAATAATAATAATAATAACGTCCATTTACACTCTTAAATGTGTTACCTTGCGTCCATTTACACTCTTCAATGCGTTACCTAACGTCCTTTTACACGCTCAAATGCGTTACCGTACGTCAATTTACACTCTTTAATGCATTACCTTAAGTCCATTTACACTCTTAAATGTGTTACCTTACGTCCATTTACACTCTTCAATGCGCTACCTAACGTCCATTTACACCCTTCAATGCGTTACCTTACGTCCATTTACACTCTTCAATGCGTTACCTTACGTCCATTTACACTCTTCAATGCGTTACCTAACGTCCATTTACACTCTTCAATGCGTCACCTTACGTCCATTTACACTCTTCAATGCGTTACCCCACGTCCATTTACACTCTTCTATGCGTTAACTAACGTCCTTTTACACTTTTCAATACGTTAACGTACGTCCATTTACACTCTTCAATGCGTTACCTTAAGTCCATTTACACTCCTAATGCGTTACCTTACGTCCATTTACACTCTTCAATGCGTTATCTTACGTCCATTTACACTCTTCAATGCGTTATCTTACGTCCATTTACACTCTTCGATAAGTTACTTTACGGCCATTTACACTCTTCAATGCGTTACCTTACGTCCATTTACACGCTTCAATTTGTTACCTTACGTCCATTTACACTCTTCAATGCGTTACCTTACGTCCATTTACACACTTCAATGCGTTACTTTACATCTATTTAACCTCTTTAATGCGTTACAGTACGTCCATTTACACTTTTCAATGCGTTACCTTACGTCCATTTACACTCTTCTATGCGTTAATTTACGTCGTTTTACACTCTTCTATGCATTACCTTACGTGAATTTACACTCTTCAATGCGTCACCTTACGTCCATTTACACTCTTTAATGCGTTACCTTATGTCCATTTACACTCTTCAATGTGTTACCTAACGTCCATTTACACTCTTCAATGCGTTACCTCCTCGTCCATTTACGCACGTCGCACATTTACATTACGTCCATTTACACACTTCATAACTTTACCTTACGTCCATTTTCGATTTCAATTTCGTTCATTTTCGAACTTCATACCATTTAGCTTTCGTCCATAAACGGGTGTCATACCTTTGTATTACTTATAAGTTTGCACGTCATACATTTAGTGTACGCCCAGTAACACTATTATGCATTTAGCTTACGCCCATTGATGCATTTACTGTTTATTTTATAAAGGTCCGCGATGTCGGAAAGAGTATTCACCATGCGCCCGGATTTGAAGTTACTGACGATGACCTGAAAGTCTGGCTATCTGATCTGAAAGCATTGTTTTCTGACCTTACATTCAACAATGGCAATCCCCTTGCAAAAGACGCACTAGACCAATTGCAGCAGGTAACACGTTCATCAATATTTAATAACAAAAATAATATAATAGCGATGAGTTGTCTATGGCGTCCACGAAAGAAGTAAAACAGTCTTTTATGTGGATGCTTTTTAAGCAGTTCATAATATGTAACTTCTTAAATGTAGCTATGTGAAATTTAAGTTGTTAACCCATTCATATGACAAATAAAGGGGTCATATTTTGGCGATATAGAACGCCATGGTTTATAATCCAATATACTACTGTGATAAACGCTGACAAAAATATCTACAAAGTGACTAGGCGTGGCGATGTTCCCCTTCGCGTCTTTGAAAGTGACTAAGCGAATCAGGTATCACATTCGCGCCATGGTAAGTGACCAGGCGGTTCGATGCTCAAATTAGCGTTATACGGATAGATGCTCCCATTCGCGTCATAGTAAGTGACCAGGCGGATCGATGCTCCCATTCGCATCATGGTAAGTGACCAGGCGGATCGATGCTCCCATTCGCATCATGGTATGTGACCAGGCGGATTGATGCTCCCATTCGCATCATGGTAAGTGACCAGGCGAATTGATGCTCCCATTCGCTTCATGGTAAGTGAGCAGGCGGATCGATGCTCCCATTCGCATCATGGTAAGTGACCAGGCGGATTGATGCTCCCATTCGCGTCATGGTAAGTGACCAGGCTGATCGATGCTCACATTCGCATCATAGTTAGTGACCAGGCGGAATGATGCCCCCATTCGCATCATGGTATGTGACCAGGCGGATTGATGCTCCCATTCGAATCATGATAAGTGACCAGGCGGATCGATGCTCATATTTCCGTCAGACATATCGAGGCAACCGTTCGCGTCATGGTAAGTGACCAAATGTAACAATGCTGCCATTGGCGTTGTGGTAACTGACCAAGCCAATTGAGGCTCACATTCGCACCATGCTAAGTGACCAGGCGTATCGATGCTCTTATTTGCGTCATGGTAAGTGACCAGGCGGATGTAGGCTCAAATTCACGTCATGCTTGATGATCAAAAGGATGGAGGTTGCAATTCGTGACATGGTATGCGGCAAATTAGATTGAGGCTCACATTTGCATCATGGAAAGTGGCCAAGCGGGTCAAGACTCTCATTCGCAGCATGGTATGTGGCAAAGTAGATTAAGGCTCACATTCATGTCATGGTAAGTGACCAGGTGGATCGAGGCTTTCATTCGCGGCATGGTAAAAGAGCAAACGGGCCAAGGCTCTTATTCAAAGCATGGTGAATGACTAAGCGTGCCAAATTTCCTATTCAAGATAAAGTATATTACCAATTCCAATTCACGTCATGGTAAATGACTAAGCGGATCAATACTCCTATTCACGTCATGGTAATTGACTAAGCGGGCCAAGACTCCAATTCACGTCATGGTAAATGACCAAGCGGATCAAGACTCCTATTCACGTCATGGTAATTGACTAAGCGACCCAAGACTCCAATTTACGTCATGGTAAATGACCAAGCGGATGACGGCTTCAATTCACTTCATGGTAAGTAACTCTGCGGATGAAGGCTCTAATTCACGTCATTAAAAAGGAATACGCGGCTCGAAGCCCCCGTGCTTGCAAGGCCAATAAAAGCTCGAATTCGCTTCATAATAAATGATAGAGCTGATCAAGGTATCTATTCACGTCAAAGTGAACAGGCCGATAGATAATCCAGTTTGCGCCGTCAGGGTTAGTGGCCAATCGGATCAAGTCTCCCATTTATGTCATGGTAAGTGACCAGGCGGATCGACGCTGTAGTGTCCAAGTAGATCGTGGCTCCAATTCACGTCAGGGAAATTGACCAGGCTGATCAAGGGCTCCACTTGAGTCATGGTAAGTGGCAAGGCTGATCAAGGGCTTCATTTGCGTCATGGTAAGTGGCTAGGCTGGTCAAGAGGTCCATTTGTGTCATGGTAAGTGAACAGGCTGATCAAGAGCTCCATTTGCGTCATGGTAAGTGACCAGGCTGATCAAGGTCTCCACTTGCGTCATGGTAAGTGGCCAGGCTGATCAAGGGCTTCATTTTCGTCATGGTTAGTGACCAGGCTGATCAAGGTCTCCATTTGCGTCATGGGTAGTGAACAGGCTGATCAAGGGCTCCATTTGCGTCATGGAAAGTGGCAAAGCTGATTAAGGGCATCAATGAGTTATCGTTCGTAAAGGGTCAAGTCATGGAATGTTTCTCTCCAGGATTTATTTAGTTTTCACATATATACTGGACTTAAAAATTGGAATAAAGTGATTATTAAGAAAGCATATACATGTCGGATAACAATAAGGAATCTAAAAAGGAACTTAAAAGACGTAAAAAGGTAGAAAAACGAAAGGCAAGTTCATCATTAGAAATCACACCGAGTGACCGCCATACTTCTAATATCGACACGGCGTGTTCAAAACCAGATAGCGTGACTAATACAAACACAAGCTTCGACAAGGATTTTTACAATAGTGCATATTCTTATGTATCAAGTGTTATGAATCCAAACACCTCGCCCATTATGAATTTTGGCCAACAAGTTCCGTATGGATACAACCCGCAAACACCAGTTAGCTTTGCAGCTTCCACGCCGGTTATGGGACCACGGGGCACTATACCACCCCCATGGGCTGTTGAAATAATCTCTGACATTAAATGCATCAAATCTGTAATCCGAAAAATCGACCAAATGGAAAAATCCCTTCGTACCATACATTTAAAATTAACAGAATTTGACACTAGAATGGGTGCAGTGGAGACAAAAGTTAATGACATTGAAAAATCATGCGTCTTTATCAGCGACAAAAACGACACGCGAAAGACAGAATTTAAGGCACTACAACAACAAGTAAAACATTTAGACACAATTTGCAAGAACGCGGAAACATCAATAAAATGAACATGAAGCAGAAAAATCAAAAGATGAACTCTTGGACATAATAGCTCGTTCAATGAGAGATAATCTCCTTTTCTATGGCATACCAGAAAATCCATCTGAAAACTGTAACGAACTAGTTAAAGACCTGATTAAGCTACATTTACAGCTGAACACTGACGACATGTCCTTCGACCATGCGCACCGACTGGGAGCTAAAGCGACCGGGAAAATCGCCCCATTGTTGTAAAGTTTCATAACTACACCTCTAGGGAGGCAGTGCGAGTGAAGTCGTTAGAGTCGGACGTAAAAACAGCTCTCAAAAACCAAGGCCGTGGGATCGGAATCCAATCACCACAGGAATATCGCGACGCCCGGAAAGCGTTCTACCCTCTCTCAAAAGAAGCCGAGGATCGAGGAAAGACGACCAGAGTCATAGGGAACAAACTGTACATAGACAGAACTCTTACAAAAAAGTTTGTTAACGGTAAACTTTGTGACCAAGTTAATAGCAGTGCCTAGGACAGTCTAGAGAGATCGCACTTAAGACTCTTATCCTGGAATATATATGGCCTATCCAGAAAAATCCAAGATACTGACTTTATTGATATTATTAAGCAATATGATATTATTTTTCTATCAGAAACATGGATTTCCAAGCATACTTGTTTAAACTTAGACATTAATGATTATCTTTGTGAACATATAAACGGTAGTAAGTCTCATAACACCAAGAAAGGCCGATATAGCGGTGGTTTATCGCTCTATTATCGCCAATCATTAAGCAAACAATTTAAAATCGTTGAGAAAAATCAGCATGGTATATTTTGGATTAAGTTATCAAAAGATTTGTTTAATTTTAACGAGGATGTATACATCTGTAACACATATATTCCTCCAATTAATTCAAAAGTTATAAGAAATAATCAATTTGACTTTTTTGATGAAATAGAACTTGGTTTCGAGAAATATTCTCCCCTTGGTAAATGTTTTGTTATAGGAGATCTTAATAGTAGAACTTCTAGCGCTACGGATTTTCTTTCTTTTGACAGGTATATTGATAATAACAATCAGCTGTCAGATGATATTTATATTTCACCACGTGTTTCTAGAGATCACGTGCTCGATACATATGGTAAACGCCTGATTGAACTCTGCCAATCGACGTCTTATATTATTGCTAATGGTCGACTGCACGGCGATAAAGGTGTGGGAGATTATACATTTCATTCAATGAAAGGATCGAGCGTAGTAGATTATTTACTATTAAAACCACAGGATATCAATCATATTTCGAACTTTCAAATTCTGGAACCAAATGAACTATCAGATCAAAAAGTGATACCACACAATATAAAACAGTTGATAAAACTTGTAACGATACTATAAAACAAAAATATATTAAATGGGATCCATTGAAAATTGAGGAACTAAAAAGCTCGATATCTCTACAAAGTGAACACTTATTAATGCTTACAGAACAAATAAATTCTAACAATGACATTGATGATATTACAAATTCATTTATACAGATAATTAAGGATGCAGCTTCGTGTATGTCTGTTGAAAAAACAGTTAAAACTGGCAAGATTTTACACCCTAATAAAAAGCCGTGGTTTAATGCAGAATGCTATCATGCAAGATCCAATTTCAAGAAGGCTAGAAATAAATTTGTACGTAATAAAACTTGCGCAAATTTACGTTGTGATTATATTGCAGCAATAACAAACTACAATAAGATAAAACGTATAAATAAAAACAAATATAATACGAAAGAAAAATAAGTTTTAGCAAACCTCAGCAAATCAAAACCAAAAGAGTTTTGGAAAAAAGTAAAGAATCAGTATAAAAAACCTCCTCGAACTGCTGTAAATTTAGAGGTTGAAGAATTATATGAAACTTTCAAAACCTTGTACAGTTCCACTAATGATGATGATAATCCTAACCTCATGAGAAATATTAATGATGATTACCTTGACAAAGAAATAACATTTATTAATAGAGTTAAAAGAAGCAGTCTTCTCACAGAATAATAATAAAAGTAGCGGTCTAGATAATATAATCGCAAAAATTTATAAAAATATATTCACCCACATAGCACCGTTTCTTTCGAAACTATATAATCATATCTTTATAACGGGAGAGTATCCAAAATCTTTTGGAGAAGGAATTATCGTCCCTGTTTTTAAAGGCGGAAACGTTGAAGACCCCAAAAATTATAGAGGAATTACACTTATTAACATCCTCTCCAAAATATACTCACAAATTTTACTTAATAGGCTTACAAACTGGAACAGTAGTAATGAAAAGCTCATAGAAAATCAATTTGGCTTTCAAAAAGGAAAGTCGACGATCGATTGTATATATATTCTACACTCAGTTATTGCCAAAACTCTCGCTTCGAAAATGAAATTATATTGTTGTTTTATCGATTTTGAAAAATGTTTCGATAAAATGACTAGATCACATCTATTTCACAAACTTATAACTGGAAATATAAGCACGCGGTTTGTAAATGCCATTCAAGCAATGTATAGTTCTGTCAAAGCATGTGTACGATATAAAACAAACCTGTCTCCATTCTATACGTCAAACATCGGTGTGAAACAGGGGGACCCCAGTTCCAGTCTGATGTTTTTATTTTTCGTGAATGATATATTATCAAACATTAATCATAATATAGATGGTATTTGTAGTATAAATGATGTAAAATTATACTTACCTTTATTTGCTGACAACGCAGTCATTTTTGCCCAAACACCCATAGCCTTACAAAATATGCTTAATGATCTATACGTATACTGTCGCCTATGGGATTTAAAAGTTAACACAGCAAAAACTAAAATAATGATATTTGAGAGAGGTAGAAAAACAAAATATAACTTCACCTTTAATGATACAAATCTAGAAATAACTGAAACCTTCAAATATCTAGGTATAACTTTATTTAAGAATGGCAACTGGAATAGAACACAGAACTATTTAGCAGAACACTCCACGTATGCCTTACATAATTTGTTTATTGTTTTTAATCAATTAAACCTTAACATAAAAGAAAAATGTAAACTTTTTGACAGTCTAATTGGCTCCATCCTAAACTATGGTGCAGAAATCTTCGGATACCACCCGTCAAAAGACATTGAATTAATTCATTATAAATTTATGAGGAAAATTCTTAATGTCAGAAAAAGCACCAATTTATCTGCATTATATGGAGAATTAGGCAGACATCCAATGGTAGTAGAGCGGAAAATAAGAATTATTAAGTACTGGATAAGAATATTGAATTTTGAAAATAACTCTCTTTCCAAGCATACTTATACATTTGTACAATGTTAAAGAACGATTTAGATAACAACAATAACTATAACGGATTAAATTGGGCTTACCATGTAAAAACTATATTAGATGAAATTGGAATGTCTGACCTCTCAAAAATGGTACTCTCAAGATATACAAATAATCCCCATTCAATTCATAAAGCAGAGAATTGTTGATATATTCAAACAGTCGTGGAATACACATATTAACGAATCAAACAGATTAGAGACATACTGTTGGTATAAAAATGAACTTAAACAAGAAAAGTATCTAGATGCAATACAAACGAACAAATTTAGAATAGCACTTACAAAACTTCGAGTTTCCTCCCACGATTTATTGATTGAAACGGGTAGACATCATAATATACCGAGGGCAGATAGAATTTGTACTTATTGCAACATGAATGTCATTGAAAACGAATATCATTTCCTTATAGTTTGTCCATACTATAATACTCTAGAATACTTTAAACCTTATTTTTGCCATTGGCCTACAAAACAAAAGTTTACCACTTTGATGTCATCAGATTCAAGAAAAACATTACGAAATATTAGTAAATTTTTGTACTTTGCATTTATATTAAGATCACGAAATTAACATGGTGTGATAACTAAAACCATTGTTACGAATACGTTAGAAATTATACAACATCTCTTTATTGACCATGTCTTTGCTTTTTACGACAAACTGATATAATTTATGTTGGCTATGAATGTGTAAACGTGTTATGTTATGCTATGTTATGTTATTTGCGTCATGATACTTGGCCCGGCTGATCAAGGGCTCCATTTGCGTCATGGTAAATTACATGCTAATCAAGGACTTCATTTTCG